>NW_006400001.1:3569165-3577154 GCF_000299155.1 Elephantulus edwardii
GGGATGAGTGTGTCGGAGACAATGAGATTGGCACAGGACAGAGCAGAGTTTAGAACTGTTGTACATAGGGTCGCTATGAGTCGCAAGCGACTCGACAGCACATAACAACAACAACAACAACATATTTAATTTATAAAATCGGGATGGGTGTGTCAGAGGCAATGCGATTGGCACAGGATAGAGCAGGGTTTAGGGCTTTTGTACATAGGATCGTTATGAGTCTCAAACGACTCGACGGCACATCACAACAACAACAACATTATAAAAAGTGATAAATTCTGTTGTGGTGGTGGTTGTTATGTGCCATCACATCACTTGTAACTCATAGCAACCCTATGCACAGTAGCTCTGAACTGTGCTCTATCTAGAGAAATTCAATCTCACTGTATCTGACACACCTACTTCATTATCCCATTTATGATATCAATACATCTTGTCTGGGATATCCCTCTTTTGTGCTGTTCCTCGACCCTTTCAAGCTTAATATGATTCTCAAAAAAAAAAAAAAAAAAACAAAAAAAAAAAAAAAACAACCCAAACTGATCTCTCCTGGATATATGGGCAAAATATATGATATGGAACCTCAAAATCCTTGCCTCCATGGAGCAGGTTGGTTTCACCTACTCCAGGATAGACCTATTTGTTTTCTTGGTAGTCTTGGTAGTTCAATATTCTTCTCCACCATCACAACTCATAGGTGTCTAGTCTTCTTCTGTCATCCTTGGTCATTGTCCAGCTTTCTGATTCAAAGCAAGTAGTTAGTGTCTAGACTGATCTTCTTACTTAATCTCTAGACTGCCCACCATGCTCTTCAGTACTCTGGAGAAGTATCCCACAGTAGATTGCCATAAACAATTTGAGAGATTGATTGATTGATATTTTTTAATATAAACTATTGACTAAATGACTATTATAATTAGAATGAGGAATTTCTGGTGGCCAGTGGTAAAAAGCTACACTGAAAAATATCAAAGGCACATGGCTCAATCGACTCGCTGCTCTGTGGGAAGGTGGTAGGTAATCGCTTTCCTTGTGATCTGCTGCCTTTGAAAACCTGCTGGAGGGCCATTTATGAATGAGTCCATTCTGATTCTGTGGCGCACAGCAACAACAAACCAAAATATTAGTCTATCTCTGAATTTTTTGGCCTTTAATAAAATTTTCAATTTAATTCATATCTATAATAAATATTTGTTGTTGTTATTGTTAAATGCCATCAGGTTGTAGGTGATTCATAGAGACCCTTTGAACAGATCTGAACACTTGTATAGCTTTCACCCTTTCTTCAGGTTCACAGGGTTTTCGGAGGCAAGCTATTGCGGAAGTGGATGTCACTCCTGCTAGAAAACGTATTCTATATTAAATACAAATTTGAAAAAAAACAAAAAAAACCCTCAAAAAATACAAATTTGAATGAGCTTTTGGTCATGACATCCTTGATCTAATTTTTTGGTTGGTTTTTTTTTTTTAATCATTCTTCTAAATTGTGCTTCATGTATGTACATTGTGTTCCATACACTCCTTCATTTACATTATATTTCATTCACTTATAGGCTTGTTTCTTCCTCCTATTTCACCAATAGTCATTCCACCAACAATTACTTTCTTGAACGTGTATCCTTTATGGCTCATACTCTAATATCCCCCTTTAAGATAGCTAATTTCTGATGAGATGGATTGCCACGATAGCTTGGGTAATAAAGTAAGTGTGTCAAAGACAGTGATATTGGCTCAGGATGGCGCAGAATTCAGAGCTATTATGCATAGGGTCACAATGAGTAACAAATGGCTGGCTCTATGACACATAGCAACAACAACAACATCATCAAATCAGTACTCTGAGGAAACAAGCTGAAGTATCTCCTTTTCCCCCCCTCTTTATACCGATTTATTCACAAAGTTTAAAAACGTTATTTATCACAAAAGATCCTTCACATTTCCTTCACCCTCCCACCCATTAAATTGCATAACCCTATGATTAACACCCCACACCCACACCCATCCTGACTATCTTCTTTTGCTGATTATCCTTGGTTCAACTTGAAAACTTCGAGCATCTAAATCCATAAGCCAAGTCCAGTTCAGAGCAAGCTGTCAGGTTCTAGAAATCAATGTTAGTTCACAGCATGGATTATATCCTCTGCTTCTGGTTGGGCTCTGGTCAACTCACCACCAGCCACCTGTGGGTAGGTTTGAATGAGTGTCAGTTGGGGGTCCATACTTATCCCTATGCTACTCATTCAGCCCTAATCTCGACATAGGGCCAAGTAAGCTTGTTGAAAGTAAAATCTGGTAGTGGGAGTTGGGGCTTGGTCAGGGGGAAAGATTGAGTCCCACCCAGTACTCTGGAGAGATTTTCATTTGAATGAATTTGTGGGCCCACAGTGGACTTTTGATCAAAGAAATTCACATTTAAAAGAAGGGCAAACACTAGTCATGAATAAAAAGGTTTCCAGATACAGTCAGAAATGCACAATCTGAAGAGGATAAAATTGATGAATGGGACTTTCTAAAGATTAAATCCCTGTGGTAGTAACAAAAACTTCTTCCAACAGGGTGAAAAGGAAACCTACCATCTGAGAATAAACATTTGGTAGCACCATCTCAGACAAGAGTCTGATCATGAAAGTTTACAGAATACTCCTGGGCCTCCACAAGAAAAAAAGACTAATAATCTAATTACAAAATGTGTAAAAGACATGGAAAGAATTTTCACAGAGGAAGATATTTGAATGGCAAACAGACACATGAAGAAATGCTCCAAATCTCTGGCAATGAGATGCAAATCAAAACCACAATTAGATACCATCTCATTCCAGTAACAGTGGCAAAGTTTAACAGCACAGCAAGTAATAAATGTTGGAGAGGATGTAGTGAGATAGGAACACTTACACATTGTTGATGACATTGTAAAATGGTACAACCACTCTGGTAGACAGTTTGGCATTTCCTCAAAAAGCTGAACATAGAAATTCCATATGTCTCAGCTATTCCACTGCTTGGAATATACCCTGAGAAAATGAGAACTGAGGCAAAGAAAGAGATTTGGACACCAATGTTTATAGCAGCATTATTCACAATCACAAGAACATGAAACCAGCCCAGATATCCAACCACAAATGAATGGATTGAGATCTGATGGTACGTTCACACAATAGAACACTACGTAGCACACAAGAGCAATGATTTTATAAGTTATTACTTAACTTGGGAGGGACTGGAGAGCAATTTGCTGAGTGAAGTCAGTCCCACAAGGATAAACATTGTATAAAACCATTATTGTAGAATGAGTATGAAGACCCAAAGAGGGGGGAGGGTGGAAGTAGAGGGTGGAATTGTACAATTTGATGAAGGGGTGAGGGAGATTGGAAGAATATGGTCTGAAAAAAACAATGTATTCTAATTTTGTAAAAAAACATGTATAACAAAAAAAAAAAAAAGAAGGGCAAATAGGAGAAGAGAGAAGGTGGAATAGAGTAAAGGGAGAGTCTGTCTTTTTATAACCAAAACAAACTGTTTGGCTTCTGAGGCTGGGTAAAGTGGAGGTCCATCAAACCCCACCTCCAAGACCTGAGTTTGGAGTATGTTCATTCATTGTGATCACTTGGATCCACAGGACTGGAAGTGTGAGGAACACAACAGAGGAAGAGGCTGGACTTGGGCATATTCCTTCAACACTGCACACCTCGCACACGGAGATGTGTGGGTAAGCAGGGAAGAGTTGTTGGCTTGAGGAGCAAGGAGGGAATGGTGAGCATCTTGGATCCTTAAAGAGTAAAGTGTGCCTGGTCCAAGCCATGGGGTTTTCAGCTGCTTCCTATGCATCCGAATACACTGGATGATGAATAGAGGAGATGAGAAAGAATCTATGTCTTGAAATTGTGATATTGGTAAAGAGTATTGCATATACTGTGGACTGTTAAAAGAAGAAACAAACATATCTTGGAGGAAGTGCTCCTTAGAGGCAAAGATGGTGAAATTCCATCTCATTTACAGTGAGAATATTTTTAGGAGGGGTGGGTCCTTGGAAAAATACATGATTCTGGGAAAGACTAGAGAAATAGAGGGAAACCCTCAATGAGATGGTTTGACATGATAATTACAACAAGCATTAGCATAAAGGAGATGGTGTAGGATGGGGGCAAGGTTTATATCTGATGTTTAGAGGGTTAATATGAATCTTTGTCAACTCAGAAACATGTAGCAATAATAACAACAGTGCAGCCTTAACTGGAATGATCAGGATGGATCATCCACAAAATGACTACATTTGGAGTATATTTTTATATGGATGAGAGAAAATAGAAACGGAAAATAATATATTTTTGAATTAGCAACTAGGTAGTTGTAGCATTATCTAACGAGACAGAAAAATGTCTAACAAAGAGTAGATTTTGGAAGAAAATTGGTAGTTACCGCTCACCATGTGAAATTTGAAATGACATTTAAATATCCAAGGGGAAAAGTAGAATAAGAAGTAGGATGATTTATGGGTCTGGCTCCCAGGAGAGTTTCCTGGGAGAAGTATTATTATGGGATTTATCATGCCCATAAGCCTGGTAGAATCACCTTAAGAGAGAGTGTAGGTAGAAAATAGGGGGTGAGGACAGAACTCTGAGGTATTCTGGCATTTACAGAAGCCAGCTGAGGAGACTGTGAAGTGATGTGGAAAGCATTGAAGAAACCCAACTGTGTATATGTGTTGCACATACAGATTGTCTTAAAGACATTCTACGGATCATAAGTAACCATAAAGGTACTGAGGTATTATTCCACTCAGTCGTCCCAGTCACTCTGTGGGTAACATCCATTTAGCCAGATTAAGTGGTACATGTCAGGCACATTCACAGTTTTGGCAGTAGGAAAAAGACATTTTTAATTAAAGACATCCAAAAGACTGCAACAGGAAAAATTTCATCATGAGCACTCCTTCCAGGCTGAAAGGCTGTCTGAGTGGAATGAAAAACTTTCACGTGTGCCCCTTTATTTCATTCTATGGACCAAAGGCCCTGGAGATCTTTCCCTATTGGATTTCTATTTGGCGAGTTAAACACTTAATACAAACTTGCAGTAGTTACATTAACACTGTATTCATTATTACATCTTATTCATTATTAGTTGGAAAAGATGACAGAAGAAGGATTGATGCCTTTGAGCTTTGGTGTTGGGTAGCAAAACTGAATATCACATGGACTGTCAAAAGAACAAACAGATAGATATATCTTGGAGAAAGGACAGCCAGAGTGCTCACCGGAGGAAAGGACACTGAAGCTTTGTCTCATGTACTTTGGGGATATTGCTAACTAGGGGAGGTTATTCTTTGGAAAGGAACATCATGCTTGAAAAGGTTAAGGGTCAGTGAAAGAGAGAAAAATGCTTCAAGAGAATGTACCAACATAGTGACTGCAACAATGGGCTCAAGTGTGTCAGGTATAATGAGGATGGCACAGGATATGACTAAGTTCATTAATTCATAGGTTCACTACGTGTCATACTCAACTTGCTGGCACCTAGCAACAACCTATTTCACTGCTTATTGTTCCAGAAGTGGATGGCCAATATTTCTCCCTGTTGTTGTTAAATGCTGTTGAGCATTTAACATAGATGACTCATAGCAACCTTAAGAATGAAAGACCTGAGCACTGTTCATAGAGTTCCTGGAGGCAAGCCACTTCAGAAATGGATGCCACTCTTGCCCCAAGCTTGTTTTAATCGGGGATCTCCACCAAACACTGTCCACCATAGGTAAACATTATTGCATTTGACACATCAGTGTCACAGTGTTGAGCATCACAACAACCACGAGTTACCTCTGTATAGCAATGTGCAGACCAGTGCTATACCACCTAGAAAAATGTTTGAAAAAATAAATAGATAGATAGATAGATAGATAGATAGATAGATAGATAGATAGACAGACAGACAAACAAACAAACTAGGCCTGAGAGCCACAGATAAAAATCACCCACCTTGGGCTTGGTAGCATAAATTTCTGTCCACTAGGCCAATGTATATCTTAATCTGGGAACTATGCTTTAGAACAGCTTCTGACAGACAAATGATGTACCCATAAGAGCTGATGATAGATAAGTAAACTTATACATTTACACAGAGTAAAATACAATTTTTCCTGACTTATTACTGAAGAGCAGGATATTCACACATGGGAATTTTCATCTGGAACTATGTATCTTTAGGTTTCCTGCTTATTTGGAAAACCCCCCAAAACATTAGATGTAAGGTAGTAATGTAAGGTGGAGTGGTTTTGACAAAATCTCAAATTTGCTAGCTCCAATTTACTAAGGAGGGAGGATGGAACAAGGGGTCACTATAGTTCTCATGGTTTTGGGTTTTGTTTCTCCCACATTTATAAAGACACTCTACGGATATATATAAGTTTTACACTAGTTTGTGCACAAAGTTCATATAAATTGTGTTTCACATGATTATTCTCTCACATTGCGTTTCATGCAGTCATCTCATTCATTGTTGTTTTTTCTTTTTCAAATTAATTGACATTGTTTCATGCCCTTCATTACCCTGTCTTTCCAGATTCCCACCAGATCTTTCATGTACCCTCCCTCCACCAATCAAATTGTGCAAACCTATGATTTCCCCACTGTCCACCTTCCCATCTGTTTTTACCTTTTTCCACTTTGGGTCCCCATACATATTTTACTGGTTATCATTCTGTTTTTACAATAATAGTCCTATGCAGTATTTATCCTTATGCGACTGAGTTAGTTCACTCAGCATGATGCCCTCATTCTCTGCCAAGTTATGTAGTAATTGTAGTAAGTTATGTAGTATTTATGTAGTCATTGCTTCATGTGAATGCATCATAATTTCTCTACCCACTTGTTTATGGTTGGATATTTGGACCTCTTCCATTTTCTTTAACATTGGTATTTTGCCTGTGGTATAAAGAAGCTGTCAAATACAGCCAGAAATACACAATCAGGAGAGGATAAAATTGATGAATTTGATCTTCTAAAGATTAAATTATGTATTAATAAAACCCTTTACCCCATAGCAGGGTGAAAAAGGAACCTACTGTTTGGGAAAAAGAGTCTCATAACAAAAGTTTATAGGATGCTACACGGCTTCCATAACAACAACACGGCCTCCACAAGAAAAAGACTGATGAGCCAATTACAAAATGGGCAAAAGACATGGAAGGTCCTTTCACAGAGAAGACATTAAGATAGTTACCAGACACATGAAGGAATGCTCAAAATAACTATAGTCTTTAGAGACTTCATAAGAGCTCTCTCCCCTCTTAGACTCTTAGAACAAAGGAAGAGCAAAAAGTGTAAAAGAAGGGAGAGGTTAACTGAAGACAAATATAAAGAATTGCATAAGACTTCTTTTCTAAGAACAAAATTCAGTGATAACCTTAACAAGATGACAAAAGTTTAAATGAGATAAATTTTGGAGAAGATGACAGATGAGGAAATCTAGACAAATCAGAGACCATTCTTAAGATTACTCTGGCTTCACCTTCCCTGACACATACCTGTTTGTTCTTTGGCAGTCTATGGGGATATATAGTGTTCTTCTCCAACACCCAAAGGCATTGATTCTTTTTCTGTCATCCTTATTCATGGTCCAGTTCTTATATGCATGGTAAGTGATGGAAGACTATGACCTGAATGAGGTGAATCTTAGTATTTGAACTAACATTGCAAATGGCTCAAATGTGTCAGTGGCAATGAGGATGGCACAGGATAGGACAGGGTTCAGATCTGCTGTTCATAAGGTCAGTATGAGTCATAGTCGACTCAGTAACAATAAATGCATATGTAAATCTGTTGTTGTTGTTGTTGTTATGTGCAGTCGAGTCGCTTGCTCTGTCCTGTGCCAATCACACTGTCTCTGACACTCCCATCCCGATTATCTCAGTCACTTAATCAATCTACCTCATAGAGAGCCTTCCCCTCCTGCGCTGACCCTCCACCCTCCCAAGCATGATGTCCTTCTCCAAGGACC
>NW_006400001.1:3578879-3587584 GCF_000299155.1 Elephantulus edwardii
TATATTTGAGGTGATGTAAGAAAATCAGGGAAGTTGTTTATGGAAATGAACTCTTCTGAAAAAGTAGTCAGTGTGTCCTATTCTTAAACAATAGACATCACACTATCTTGGGGAGGTTCTGAACTCCACACTTAATAGAATAAAGTTTAACAAATTGAGAGGGAGAGACAGGGCTGCCTCTATGTTACAATCTAGTTAGAGGAGAACAAAGACAACTGTAAGAAAGCTTAAGCTTTGTAATTCTTCTGTCTGGACAATTTTTTTCTCTTCCCTGTAGAATAGTAAATTTATTTCCTTTTTAGAGCCTCGTGTGCTTGTCTTTAGGGACTGCTAGGAAGGAGAAAGCTGGGAGATAGTACCTCTCCAGAGGAAAGCTTCAGGGAAGAAGGATCCCCAAGGGATAGAGTTGGTGTAGGCAGCTGAGGCCTGCTCCCAGGAAAGAAAGGAGAGCTGAAAGTCTGGGTTGCAGAAGGATCTGGGAAGCTCCAGTGTGTAAATGGCATGGCAAATACTCAACTGTCTTTGTCCATTTTTTCTTACATATAATTACAAATTATTGTGCTTTGAATACTTTCAATCTGTGCTCTTTAAATCAAGTGAGTAAGCCAGCACTCTGGAAATATGTCTGAAATCTCTGCCCTTCTTTCCTTATTCTTCCTTTATAATTACTCACTGAGTCTTGTCATTTTCCCTGTTAATTGATCCCCTTAACTTCATCCTCTTTGACTCCCTCTGTACTCAGTAGATGTTCAGTCTCCAGGATTGTTATGAAATCAGTTGTCATCAACCATATTCTGACCTTTAATGATTCGGACCCATGTTGGATACCTGATTCCAAAAGTTAGCCTTATAAGCAATAGTGGTGGAACTTTAAGTTCTATGAATGTAGGCACTATGGATTAGAAAGAACTCAGTTACAGCCAAGAATGACAACATATAGATTGGCTCAATACTTTCTTCTGTTGAGTCTACATCGTTGTTGTTGTTGTTATGTGCTATTGTGTCACTTGCAACTCACAGAGATCCTATTTGCAACTCCACTCTATCCTGAGCCAGGCTGACTGTCTCTGACATACCTTCCCCCATTATCCCAGTTACAGTGGCAAACTCAAAGGTGTAAATTCTCCTTCTATCATACCTAGTCATTATCCAGCTTTCTGATTACAAAGACTATGACCTGGACCAGTTGTACCTTAGTCTCCAGACTGACATCATTGCTCTTCAGTACTTTTGAGGGACCTCTGACAGCAGATTTTCTCAGTGCAGTTCAACTTTTGATTTCCCAGCTGCTAGACCAAGAGTGTTGATTTCATATGTTTTGAAATAACATATTTAGAAATAATTGAAAATATTATGGCTTGGATCAGGTGCGCCTTAGTTTTTAAACTGATAGTGTTGCTCTTTAGCTTCTTAAAGAGGTCAGTGACAAAAGTTTTTTGGTTTTTTTTTTCTCCAGTGCAAGTAAACTAAAGTTGTTAATAATCTCCATCTCTTCACCATTTAACATGATACTACCAATTGACCCAGTGGTGAGAAACTGTTTTCCTGATACAGAGCTTCAATCCATATTGAAGGCTGTAGTCTTTGACTTTTTTGCAGCAAATGCTTCAGGTCCTCCTCACTTTCCACAAGCAAGGTTGTGTCACCCACATAATGCAGGTTGTTAATGAGTCTTCCTCTAATCATGATGTCACATTCCTCCTCTTAGAGCCCAGCCTCTTGGATGATCTGTTCTGCATATAGATTACAAAGGTATAGAGATAAGATCCCTATTATGAGTACCTGGGATATAGATGCAGAGACTACTAGACTCTGAGACTGACCACAGCATAAGAGACCAGTAGTAGTGTAAGGCATTAGGCATAACAGATGCCAAGAAGGCTTGAAATCTAAACCATCATATAAAGGGCTCGATAGGGGGAGGAGGTGATGAATCAGGTAGGCTGGAAAGGAAGGGGATGGGTCGACACACGTGTCAAGGGCAGGGGAGCAACGCTGAATCTATTATTTACTTCTATAATTGGGAAATGTCTTTCATCTGCCTGCTCCTTTCTGTAAAATGCTTCTCTGTCAGATACTGTTCTAAAGCTGGGTCTACATAAAAGGTTGTGTTATTCTGATTTTAATGATGAAAAAATTGAAATGCAGAAAACAGCATTTGATCTCTAACTGGATAAAGTTCAATAATAAGCCAAATGTCACCCAAGCAATAATTGTCTGTCGTTGTGTACCATCAAGTCAGAACCAGTCCATAGTCGCTGGTGGCGACCAGTCCATGGTGGCTTTTCAGAGGCAGTTAACCACATAGGAGGTGATGTCCCATCCTTTTCCTGCAGAGCAGCTGACGGTTTCAAACCACGTGCCTCCTAGATTGCAGCACAGCTTCTTGCCATGAGGCCACCAGTGTACCAACAATTGTCTAAGTTGAAAATAAAGTTTGGTTAGTCAGATTTCAAAGTTAATACTCTCAGCTATAATGCTAACTTTAGATGAAACATGTATGAAAATTGTGTTGTTAAAACATTAGTCTTTGGGTTTTTTTCCCTAGCCATGGATGCATCTTTACAAAACATAAGATGTTGAGTGATGCAGACTCACACTCTTCCTGATCAGTAAAGAGCACAAAATTTCATGTTTCACTCGTTTTGGATACATATTCAGAAGGATCTAGACCCATGGGGATGTTGTTGTTGTTGTTATGTGCCTTCGAGTCGCTTGCGACTCATAGCGACCCTATGTACAACAGCGCTAAACTCTGCTCTGTCTTGTGCCAATCATATCGTCTCTGACACTCCCATCCCAATAACCCCAGTCACCAAATCAATCCACCTCATAGAGGGCCTTTCTCTCCTGCGCTGTCCCTCCACCCTCCCCAGCATGATGTCCTTCTCCAAGGACCGGTCTCTTCTTACAATATGTCCAAAGTATGTTAGATGGAGCCTCAGAATCCTTGCCTCCAAAGAGCCACCTGATTTAACCCATTCCAGGATGAATCTGTTTGTTTTCCTAGCAGTCCATGGTACTCTCAATACTCTTCTCCAGCATCACAGCTCAAAGGCATCAATCCTCCTTCTGTCCTCCTTGGTCATTGTACAACTCTCTGATGCATAACAAGTGATTGCAAAGGCCATGGCCTGTGTCAGACATGGGAATGTAGTTAGTAATAAAACAGAAAAAAAAGAAAAGAAAGAAAACAAAAGAAATACCCTCAATGAGATGAATTGACAGAGTAGCTAGATTTAAGGGCTCAAGCACAGCATTCAAAGTGAGGCTACTTCAGGACCATGTGATATTTTGTTCTGTTGTATGTAAGGTTGCTATGAGTTCTAAGCGACTTAGCCTCATCTAACAAGAACAAGGAAACACTCTAATTTCACTTCCTCTAAAATACAATGCTTGAAGTTTTCGTGGTCTATGAGTTATTCAATACTCTTCATCTTTTCATTAATACTATAATTCAAAGACAACAATTTTAGGCTTAGATATTCATGGACCTATCTTTCACATGTTTTGTAAGAAATAATTGAAAATATCATGCCTTGGAGCAGGTGCATCTTAGTTTTTAAACTGATAGCCTTGCTCTTTAGCTTCCTAAAGAGGTCATTGACATTTTTTTCCCCCAATGTAACATGGTTTTGGTGTTTATTTGTTTGTTTGTGGTTTTTTAATTTTTTTTAATCAAGCTATTTTATTCAGACTTTTCTGTGAAAAGGCAAAGAGACGAAAGGGAAAGATTGCAGTTCAATGATTAAGGTCATGCCAGAACTTCTTGTACCTTGGAGACATCAAAAATGTAACATGTCTTTTCATCTCATGACTTCTGCTAGTATGGGTGTTTCTTGTGGAATCAAGTAAAAAAATCATTGAAGACTTCGGTATTTTCCCTTTTTTCATGATGTTACCTGCTTGTATGGTATTGAATAAAGTGTAATTAGTAATGAGGACTGCAGTTCTTCTTTAGTAGATGTTTTAAGTCTTCTTCACTTTCTTTAAACAAATTGTGTACCTGCAAACATAGTTAATGAATGTTTCCTCCAAATTCTTCTTCATATAGTTCAGTATCAACAATTGCTTGCTCAACATATAAAGTATGGAGAAGAGATATCAGTACTTGGAAAAAAGACAAATGGATAAACACTGCTAAAGACCACAATTGAAAAATAAGAAGATAACTGAGCAAGATATGTATAAATATTCACACGGTTAACAGTAGAGAGTCTACTAAAAAGAAAAAAGGCCTTCAATGAGATGGAATGACAATGACTGCAGTAACTGGCTTTACAAATGGTAGAGATTCTGAAGATGGTTAAGGATAGGGCCAGATTTCCATTTGTGCGGGCAGGTGTGCCAGAAAGAGTGAAGCTGGTTCAGAATACATCAGGGTTCAGAGCTATTGTGCATAGGCTCATTATGAGTCATACGTGACACAAACAACACATAATAACAACCACCACCTTTATCTGGACTGTGAGAGACTGCTATCTCAACAATGCAAGGGAATATACATGCGTAGATACATACTTGTGTTGTTATATGCCATGGAGTTGGAACTAACTTATAATGGGCCTTCTGGTGGGGTTTCAGAGGCTGTAAATTGGACAAAAGTAGATTGCCCATTTTTCTCCTGTGGAGCAGTTGGTAAATTTGTACTCCTACCTTTGAGTTGGTATCACATCTTCTTACCACTAGGCAGTGTTCTGTGTGCACTTGTGTCTACACCCTCCCCACGCATCCCCACCAACAAAATTTATATGCACCTGGTAACATATAAATTCAAATTTATGTTCTCTAGTCATGTGAAGTATAATATTATCAAATCCATAAATGGAAATTTTGAGTTGGTATGTCTTCTGAGTTCACAAGACTATTTTAACTCAGCCAATGCCAGTTCAATTAATTCCTAGTCAGTACACATACTTGTGAATCATTAGAGTTTATTAATTTTTTTTATTAATTTTAATGAAAGTTTACAGAAACTTGAGGTTTCCAGTCATTCATTGTTGCACTTTTCTCCCTGCCCACCCCCTCTCCCAATTCACTTTTTTCCTTGATAATTAAAAGAAAAATTCTTTCATTGTCATGCAATCCCTCCCCCTAAGTCCACTCCACTTTGCAGCCATCATTCTGGACTCCTGTCATGACAATAATACCTAATCATATATCCCTTTTAAACAGGTCTCTCCCTCCTCTGTTGCAATGCAGTATACATCATTCCTCCCCTTCTTCTATGTCTTCCCTCAACCCCAATGTCAGTCCTGTTTTACAATAGTGGCCCTATGCAATATTTGTCCTTTTGTGACTGAGATATTTCACTCAGCATAATGTCCTCTAGGGTCATTCACATTGCACAATATTTCATGAGTTCCTTGTTTTTCAATGCTGTATAGTATTCAATTGTGTGAATATACCAGAGCTTCTCTATCCATTCATATGTTGATGGGCACTTGGGTTGTTTCTAGCTCTTTGCTATTGCGAACAAAGTGCAATAAACATGGGTGTGTATATATCTGCTTGGGGGGTGGTTATGGTTTCTTTAGGGTAAATTCCCAGAAGTGGAATTGTTTTATACTACTGAGATTTGGATGTTTTTTACATACAAATGGTTATCTACTAAAATGGATTTAATAGATATTTAACTACAACTGTAGACAGAATTAGTGATTTGGAACATGTAATGAAGAAGCTCAACATCAAGAAGACAAAGATTCTCATCACTGAGTTAACTGGCAGCATCATGACAGATGGAGACTAGACCAACGTTGTTAATAATTACAGCTTGTTCAGTTTCACAATCAACATTCTTGGCACGAGCAATCAGAAAGTCAAAGATGAATTGCAATGGAAAAATCTGCTGTCAGGAACCAATGCCAAATACTGAGAAACAACAATGTCAGTCTAGAGACTAAGATGTGCCTGATCCAGACCATCAATGGTCTTCCAATTACTTGCTATGCATCAGAAAGCTGAATAATGATAAAGATGACAGAAGAAAAAATGTTATCTTTGAGTTGTGAAGCTGAAGAAGAATCTTGAACATACCATGGACTGCCATGAAAACAAAGAGGTCTGTCTTACAGAGGGTGAAACCAAGTTTCTCCTTAGAGGCTAGGATTTTGAAGCTCTGTCTCACATATTTTGGGCCCAAGTGTTGGAATCAGTAAGCCTGTCTCAGGACAGAGCAGGCCTCAGGGCTGCTCTAGATAGGATCACTATGAGTTGGAGGTGAATCAACAGCACATAACAACAACAATGAAGACACGATGCAGAAATACAGAGAAAATAAAAATGTAAAAGGAAGACTAAAGGTATGATAAGGAATAAAACATTATATAAATGTCAGATTTACCTAGCACATTGTAATAAAAATTACTAGCAGAATAAAATACTGTTAAATAACAATAACCAATTGAGAAGGAGGGGATAGGGGGAAATGATGAAAATATTTAACCAAGTATTCCACAGAAAAGAATTTCAGGTAAATAATAAAAAGAGCTTCCCTTTCTAATTGTTAGATAACTGCCAAATACAAGAATGGTGTGTATGTTCTTGTGTTATGTGCTGTAGAGTCACCTATAGCAACCCAATGTACAAAAGCTCTGAAGCCTGCCCTGTCCTGAGTCAGTCTCACTGACTCCAACACTCCTACCCCCATTACCCCAGTTCCTGTATTAATCCATCTCATTTGGGACCTTCTTCTCCTGCGCTGTCCCTCACGCTTCTGATCATGATATTTTTGGTTCTGAATGGGTACCTGGTATTGAGCTAAAATACAATTGTAATCCATGAGTCTGCTGAAGTATAAAAGCCAGAAAATCACAACTATTCGTATCAGTAACGATTTAGAAGTTTTGTTGGTTAGAGTACATAACAGTATCACCACTGTAAAAGCTTGTCAATAACGTTAATATGCTTTGCTACCATTTTTGTTAGGTACAGGTGAATGGAATATGACTCACTGTGACCCTGTGAACAACAGAACTGAATGCTTTTCTATCCTGTGCTATCTTCATAGGTTCTAATACACTAGAGCCTGTTGCTGAAGTGACTATGTCAGATCATCTTTTTAGAGTCATACTCTCCTTTGTTGACCTTCAATTATGAAGTCCCTTTCCAAGGAATAGCCTCACTGAGCTATATATGTCTAAAGTATGACAGTTGAAGTGTCACCATCTTTCCCTTCAAGGAGCACTCTGGCTGATATATGTTCGAATTTTTGTCTATCCATGGGATATTCAGCATTCTTCTCCAGCACCACAGCTCAAAGCATTAATTCCTCTACTGCTATCCTTACTCATTGTCCAGGGTTCTGATGAATAGTAAATTATTGAGAAAACTGTGGCTCACCTTAGTCATCAAATTGGCATTCTTGCCATTCAGCATTTTTCACAGGTCTCTGACAGTGAACCTGCCCAGTGCAGTATGTCTCCAGATTATTTTTCCCCCCTGCTGGCACCAAGAGTGTTGATTGTTGATCCAAGTAAAATAAAGTCATTGAAATCTTCCTCAGTACTTCCAACAGTTGTATTCTAGTTATCAATAATTATTAAGACATTTGACATCAGAGTAAGGGTAAGAATGAGAAACCTGGATAATTATGTATACTGCATTGAAACTGATGAGGGAGAAAACAGTTTAAAAGCAAGAATATATTTTAGAGCATTATGATTATTATAAGTGTCTAGAATGAAGGTTGCAGAGTGGAATATAATTGGGGATGGGGGTTGAGGGGTGATTGTATACCAATGAAAGAATTTTTCTTTTACTTTTCAAAGAGAAGAGCAAACTGGGGGTGGGCGTGGGGTGGGCGGGGAGAAAAGTGCAACAATGAATGAATGGAAATCCAAAATCTCTGTAAATGTTCATTGAAATTAATAAAAAAATTATTAAGGCATCTTGATTGAGTGCTTGGTCAATTTAACTGATATGTTAATGAAAGTTTATAGAGAACTTGGATTTCCATTCATTCATTGTACATTTCCTTCCCTGACCCCTCAGTTTGTTTTTGTCTTTGAAAAAAAAATTATTTCTTTGTTGTACAATTCCCCACCTCCATCCCAGTCTACTTTACTCTGCAGTTCTTATTATGAAATTGTCATGCAAAAGTTGATAAAATCCTCAATCTCCTTCTCCTTGGCTTTATTTAGTACATGCATTTGAATAGTAGTTATATTAACAAGCATTCCTTGTATGTGTCCAAATAGTGTCTATCACTCACAGCATTGCCTTAAGGATGGACCTTGAAATTACCTTTTAAACTTGAACCTAACAGTATCCCTCTTCAGTTATGATTCCTAAAATCATATGATTTTCTTATTCAAAGTGATCCATGCTAGACCATCTCAGTTCACTGATGCCTACAATGTTAATCTTCATATGTTCCATTTTATTTTTTACAACTTTGAATTTTCCTACATTCATAACTGTACATTCCATATTCCAATATTAATGGTTGATTGCAGCCACTTCTCCTTTTTGAAAGATTTCCTACCTTGGCTCTCTCTACCTCTAATACGGTAACTACTCATATCCCTCTGTTCGTAAGATTTTCCAAGGCCTGTTGTTTCAGAACTGGATGACCAATCCTTCTTCATAGTCTCTCTCAATCTAGGAGCTCTATTACTACCTGCCACCATGAGTTACCCTTCTGGTATTTGTGGTACTAGGGGCACAGCTTCGAATATCAAGGCATTCCACAAGCTGGACCC
>NW_006400001.1:3587684-3588891 GCF_000299155.1 Elephantulus edwardii
GAGAATCTTTGTCTTCTTGACATTGAGCCTCAATCCATATTGTAGGCTGCAATCCTTGACACTCTGCAGCAGGCGCGTCAGGTCCTCTTCAGTTTCAGCAAGCAGGGTTGTGTCATCCGCATAACGCAGATTGTTGATAAATCGTCCACCAATCTTGACCCCACATTCTCCTCATAGAGCCCAGCCTCATGGATAATCTGTTCTGCATATAGGTTGAAAAGTTACGTAAATCTGTATGCTGAGCAAATATTTCAAACAACTGGAGTCTATGAAGAAGAATGTCAAGACTGATGACTCATCAACAACCTGTTGTTAGGTAGGTGACAAACCTTGCTTGACAAAAGTGAAGAGGACCAAAGACCACATCAGGATAGATGGAGAAAAGATTGAAATTGTCAACAATTTCATCTTAAGTGGATCCACAATCAATACATTTGGTAATAGCACTGAAGAAATCCGAAGATGCATTTCATGCAGAAAGTCTGCTGTCAGAGAACTCTCAAAATTACTAAGGCACAATGATATACAATTGAAGACTAAGGTGCACCTGATTCAGGCCATGGTCTTATTTAGATGCCTTTGTGCTGTGGTGTTAGAGAAGAGCACTGAATGTACCCCCATGGACTGCCAAAAAAACCAAATAAATATTTTGGAAAAAATTCAGTCAGAAAGTTCCTGGAGGCAAAGATTTTAAACCTTTGTGTCGCATAATTTGAGCATGTTGGTAGGAGAGGCTATCTCTTGGAAGGTGGCATCTTTGTTTGGAAAGATACAGGGTGAGTGATGGACTGACTCAGTGACTGCAGCAATGGCCTCAAGTATATCAGGAATGACGAGGTGACAAGGGACAGGAAAAGGCACAGACCTGTTGTTCGTAAGACCACTATGAGTCATACTTGACAACTAGTTACAGGCATAATAAATACATAGCACATTCTGGTAGCCCAGTGGATAAGGAATCAGCTGCAAGTTAGCAGGTTGAATCCACCATCTATTCCCTGTGGAGGTAAAGTATTTTGCTTCTGTAAAGATTATGATTTTGGGAATCCTGGGAGCAGTTCTTCTCTGTTCAGTCAGATCATTACGAATCAGAATGACCAGAATGGAAGTAGGTTAATGAATACAACATATTTGATCAATTTCCTCCACCACCATGGAATCAAGTCCCCAAACTAGGAACTATTCATTTATACCAAGGAATTCATAT
>NW_006400001.1:3592835-3599027 GCF_000299155.1 Elephantulus edwardii
TACTAGGGGCACAGCTTCGAATATCAAGGCATTCCACAAGCTGGACCCACACATCCAACTGATAGATATATGCTAAACTAGTAGAAGCAAATAATAAATGCCCAAGCCTATATATGACTAAGATAGAAAATAATTGGCTACCTGAAAATCATTCCCCCCAAAACAATCTGACAGGTGGTGTACCTATAGCAGCAAACCATGAAGACAAAATCGTAGCACAGGGCACTTTCACTGAGCCCAACTGATGCCCATGAAAACACAGTGGAATGGGGGTATTAGCACAAATAGTAGCTCAGTTGGAGGTTAGTACTGGTACTTAGCACCATTTACTGAGGTTCACAGGCATTCAAGGTCAAAGACAAGGGGGTGAGGCCACACCTATCTTCCTCATTGCCTGCAGACCTCTGCCCCAAACCTCATGGTCTCCAGTGAGGCCTAATAATCCATATGTTTAAGATGTTAAAATATTTTGCCATAACATACTGTCTTAAAAGTACATATAAAGGGGAAGAAAAAATGGTGCATGGCAATTTTCTTAGCAATAGCAAAATCTTACTCAAATGTTTATGAATATAGACATTTGATTTTTTAATTGAGATTTTAATAAAAATTTATACAAAACTTGGATTTCCATTCATTCATTCACTGTTGCAAATTTCCCTCCCTGGCCCCTCAGTCTGCTTTTCTCTTTGGAAAAAAAAAAGTCTTTCATTGTTCTGCAATTTCCCACCCCCACTCTAGTCCACTTTGCTATGCATCTCTTATTCTGGACTGTTGTTATGCAAATAATACCTAATTATATATTCCTTTTAAACAGTTCTTTCCCCTCATCTGTTTCATTGCAGTGTACATATTTATCCTCTCTTTTCTTAGTTTTCCCCCAACCCCAATGTCAGTCCTGTTTTTTAATAGTAGCATTATGCAGTATTTGTCTTTTTGTGACTGAGATATTTCACTCAGCATAATGTCCTCCAAAGTCACCCATTTTGCATAATATTTCATGAGTTCCTTGTTTTTCAATGCAGTGTAGGATTCCATTGTGTGAATATGCCAGAGCTTCTCATCCATTTATTGGTTCCGACTCCTTGCTATTGTGAACAAAGCCACAATAAGCATGAGTGTGCATATATCTGCTTGGGTGGTGGTTATTGTTTCTTTGGGGTATATTCCCAGTAGTGGAATTGCTGGGTCAAATGGTATTTCTATTTCCACCTTTTGAGAAGCATCATACAGCCTTCCATAGTGGTTTTAACCTTTTATACTCCCACCAACAGTGAATAAGGGTTCCAGTTTCTCCACAACCTCACAAGCATTTGTTATTTGCTGTTCTGTTGAATTTTGCTATTTTTATGGTGTGAAATTTTATCTCACAGTTGTTTTGATTTGCATCTCTCTTAGACCTAGGGATTTTGAACATTTCTTCATGTGTTTTTTCGGCATCTGAATATCTTCTTTGGTGAAGTGTCTGTTCATAACCTGTGCCCATTTTGTGATTGGATTATTTAACTTGATTTTGTGGTGCTTGAGTAATGGAATAATATACTTTGTTCTTGGATAGGAAGACTCAATATTGTGAGAATGACAATTCTTTCAAAGGCAATCTACACATTCAATGCAATCCCAATACAAATATCATCTCCATTCTTCAATGAGAAGGAAAAGGCAATTTCCTATTTCATTAGACTGGAAAGAGACCCTGAATAAGCAAAGCATTCCTTAAAAAGAGAAACAAGGTAGGAGACATCTCACAACCTGATTTCAAATCCTCCTATACTGCCATGGTGGGCAAGACAGCATGGTACTTGTACGATGACAAACACATAGATCAATGGAATAGAATTGAGAAGAACACAGAAATAAGCATATCTACCTACGGTTCACTAATTTTTTACAAAGAGATGAAATCAGTTAAGTGGGGAAATGAAAACCTTTTTTATAAATGGTTTTGGCAAAATTGGAAAACTATCTGCAGAAAACTCAAGCAAGACCCACACTTCACACCATACAAAACAAAAACAAAACAAAACAAAACAAACCAAAAAAAACAAAAACAACCCAAACTCAAAGTGGAACAAGGACGTATGACTAAAACCAAGGACTAGGGAAAAGCTTGAAAGAACTCTAGACGCCCTAGTCCACAATATGAAAAGTCTTCCAAGCATCCTGAAAAATTTACATCCAGGACAGGATAAAATAGATGAGTAGTACCTTCTAAGAATCAAATCCCTATGCACATCAAAAAACTTCTCTGATAGGGTAAAAAGAAAAGTCACAGACTGGGAAAGGATATTTAGTAATGACATGTCTGAAAAGGGACATTTGATATTTTTATATAAGATTTGCTTTTATTATTGTTAGATGCCATCAACTCAGCTGTGACTCACAGCTACTCTATCTACAGCAGCTTTGAAGCCTGCCCTGTCAAGTGGAAGTCTTATTGACTCTGATATGCCTACACCCATTGCCCCAGTTACTGTTATAAATACATCTCATCTGGGAACTTCCTCTTCTGTGCTTCCACTCCACTCTTCAAGATGTTATGTTCTTTTCTAAGGACCTTTTACTCCTGGCCATGTACCCAAAGATGAAGCCTCAAAATCCTTGCCTCCAAGAAAAAACTTAGTTTCACCATCCCAAAATAGACCTATTTGTTTTCCTGGTGGTCCACGTTATGTTCAAGACTCTTCTCCAGCATCACAACTCAAAGACATCAATTCTTCTTCTGTCATCCTTAGTCATTGTCCAGCTCACTGATGCATAGTAAGTAAATGTAAAGACTATGGCTTGGATCAGGTACACCTTAGTCTCTAGAGTGACAAAGTTGCTTCTCAGTACTCTGGAGAGGTCCCTGACAGAAAATATTCCTAATTCCTAATTTTCTAATCCTTTTGATTTCCTGACTGCTGGTGCCAAGAGTGTTGATTTTGGAGCTAAGCAAGCTGTAACTGTTAACAACGTCAATCTCTTCTCCTTTCATGATGGTTCTGCCAATTGACCAAGTGGAGAGAATCTTTGTTTTCTTGATGTTGAGTGTCAATCTATATTGAAGACTACATTCCTTGACCTTCTGCAGCAAGCGCTTCAGGTGCTTCAGGTCCTCCTCAGTTTCAGCAAGCAAGTTTGCATCATTTGCTCAAGGTAATTAATATGTATAACCGTATAAAGGGAACTCTGGTGGCCTAAAAACAAATAACTGCACTGCAATCCTAAAGGCACACAGTTTGAATTCACTAGCTGCTCCACAGAAGAAGGATGGGCAATCTCTTCCCATGACTAATATCCTCTGGAAAACCTACTAGACGGTCATCTATAGGTAGGTTCTGACTCTATGGTACACAACAACAACATCCTATATACATTTATTGTTGTTGTGTACTGTTGAGTCAAAACTGACTCATAGCTGACCCTCTGGTGGGTTTTTAAGAGGTAGTTTAATCACATAGGAGAATACTGCCTATCCTTTTCCCATAGAGCAGCTGGTGAATTGAAAGCGTGCTTTTGGGATTGCAGCGCAGTTTCTTCCTACTAGGCCCCAGTCTGTAGCATAGTAAAGATATCTGTATCTATGCCTGTGTCTGTACTTGTGCCTGCATTTATATCAATATCTATGTCAATATATATGCCAATATCTATTGGCCTGGAAATGTGCTAGAGGTTCTGCAATGGGTCGGTTCCAACTGAATGACACACAACACACACACACACACACACACACACAAAATTTTTAAAACTTTTGAAGACAGACAATGGTATGATACACAGAGTAGTTTTGGGGAAAATTGTGGTTGAAAACAAAAATTATTTGATATGAAAAAGGATGCAAACAAGAGAATGGTATTCAGTAATTTGGAAAAGTTGTGGTTGGGAGCAAAAAATATTTTGTGTGAAAGAGGACACAATGGATTTTGATGATGCCATATTCCAGGAGTGTTTGTTATATTATTTTATTTATATATGTAGAATAATTGACAAGTTACTTGTATGTCAAACTACTTATTTTGGATAGACAAGTAGCTTCTCAATTACTTATTTTGTTTGGTGAAAGTAAAATTGAGACTAGAGAGATACTGGCTTATGTTGTCACATCGTTTACAAAGTGTGTACAAGCCATTTGACTTGTCAATGCTACTTTCTGCTTAGCCAAGCAACTCATTATTGTTCATGTAATAAAGAAGATATGGTCTGGTGTCCTGAACCCATCAAGAGATATTCTAAGGTAGAGTATAATGGAAGAAGTCCTGTAGGTAATAAGTTAACATTTTTAATCAAGAACTTAAATGTAAAAAGAGGTTTAGCAATGTCATATTGACCATGTAGGAGAGCATCTCACTGGAATATCTTCGCTGTAAAAAAATCCTGTTCCAGTAAGAAGCAGTGCTGTGGGTTCTCCCAGAACATTACTGGTATTTTTCATATTGTTTACAAGTAACATTGAAGAATACTTTAATGAGCCATTTGGAAATTTTGAAATATTATACTTTGCAATCTTTCATGATGCTTAATTACCAAGAACTATAAACAATCACCCCAGCCCAAGCCTATTAGCCTGCATGATAGAAATGTGTTTCTAGCTTTATGACCCTTAATTTAGAATGAGAAAATATGGTGCTTGTCAAAGTGAGTTGGCCTCCAGCCTTCTATATAGTGTAGTGTTTATGTTGGCATTTAATAGATATAGAACACTGGGATTTAGGAATATATTAAAGTAAAAAAATCAAAACACTTGACAAAAATATTTGAGGAGTCAAGATTGAATAATGTAGGACATTCTAATGCATTTTTGAAGGGTAGAGGGAAAGTACTGTTTTTTTTCTTTTCCAAATATAATGCATGTTCATTAATATTTTGACCATGACAAAGATAAACAGGACTGAGAATATTTTTTCTTAAATGTGGTCCTCTTTCTGGCCACCTTAGAATACCCATTAAAAAAAAAATTACACAGATTCCTGAAAACGTCAAGGGTGAAATATTTAACTGGCTTCAAATTGTAGATCAGAAAGTTATCTTAATAAAAGTTTCTGAGATTATTTTTATATTAAGAGAATATTGCCACTTTACCCTTTAAAAAAGAAATTTTAAATCACAGAAATATTAAATAATTAGTAGTAGAGAAGAGAAATTGCAACACCATGATACCTTAATAGAAGAATGAGATAGTTCTCAACATAGACTGGGTGAAATACATGTACATTCTCAGATTCCTTGACTCAGGTTTACAAGTGCAAGAGCTAATGACTTACAAAAGGAATCCCATCCAATGCAGCATAGTATTCCATTGTGTGAATATACCACAACTTCTCTATCCATTCACTTATTGATGGGAACTTAGTAACATAAATTAAGCAGATACACACCCTTGCTTTCTGAAAGTGTACAGGACTAAAGCATTCACTGAAGATCAAAGACAACATATCTCAATACAGATTATACTTAAATGTCAAGGGGCAAAACCCAAAACACCTGGACAACTGAACCAACAGGCGGTATTGTAATAAGTTGTTGCTGTTATGTGCTGTCGAGTCGCTTGCGACTCATAGCGACCCTATGTACAACAGCCCTAAACTCTGCTCTATCCGGTGCCAATCGTACCATCTCCGATACACCCATCCCAATTACCCCAGATACTGAATCAATCCACCTCATAGAAGCCATTCCCCTCCTGCGCTGTCCCTCCACCCTATCAAGCATGTCCAAAGTATGTTAGACGGAACCTCAGAATCCTTGCCTTGAAGGAGCCGCCCGGTTTGATCCTTTCCAGGATGAGTCTGTTTTTTTCCCCCTAGCAGTCCATGGTACATTCAATACTCATCTCCCGCACCACAGCTCAAAGGTATCAATTCTCCTGCTATCCTTCTTAGTCATTTTCTCTGATGCATAACAAGTGATTGCAAAGACCATGGCCTGTACAACCTATGCACAAATTAAATATATAGTTATATATTAAATATCATTTTATAATATTTTAGTGACACACCTATTTTCCTCTTTTATGATTCTGCCTTTAAAAATTGTTTCCAACTCCTTGTTATCAGGAACAGAGCTGAGATAAACATGGGTGTGCATGTATCTGCTTGGGTGGTAGTTACAATCTCTTTGGAGTATATTCCCAGTAGTGGAATTGCTGAGTCAAGTGGTATCTCTATTTGCAACTTATTTTTAAAATTTTATTTTATTAATTTTAATGAATAT
>NW_006400001.1:3599237-3605793 GCF_000299155.1 Elephantulus edwardii
CCTGTGATAATCATAATACCCTAACAAATTGCTTTTAAACTGTTCTCTCCCTCATCTGTTTCACTTCCATATACATAATCTATCCAGTTATTCTCAGTCTTACCCCAACCCTGACGTGCAGTATTTGTCTTTTTGTGACTGAGATATTTCACTCAGCATAATGTTCTCCATGAGTTCCTTGTTTTTCAATGCGGTGTACCCATTGTGTGACTATACTACAGCTTCTCTGTCCATTTATTTGTTTATGGACACTTAGACGGTTTCCAACTCCTTGCTACTGTGAACAAAGCTGCAATGAATATGGGTGTGCATATATCTGCTTGGATGTCGGTTTTGGTTTTGTTAGGGTAAGAACTCTAGTAGTCCTAATCCACAACATAAACAGTCTTCCAAGTCCCTGAAAAATCTACAGCCAGGAGAAGATAAAAATAGGTGAATGGGACCTTCTAAGAATCAAATCCCTATGCACATTCAAAAAACTTCTCCAACAGGGTAGAAAGGGAAATCACAGACTGGGAAAAAGTATTTGGTAATGACATGTTAGATAAGGGACTTATATCTATAATTTATAAAATACTTGAGCACCACAGTAAGATAAAGTTAAATAATCCAACTGAAAAATGGGCACAGGATATGAACAGACACTTCACCAAAGAAGACTTTCAAATGGCCAACAAGCACGTGAAGAAATGTTCAAAATCCCTAGCTCTAAGAGAGATGTAAATCAAGACAACTATGAGATATCATCTCACCCCAGTAAGAATATCAAAATTTAAGAGAACAGCAAGCACAAATGCTGGTGAGGTTGTGGAGACACTGGAACCCTTATTCATTGTTGGTGGAAGTGTAAAACGGTGCAAACACTGTGGGAATTGGTACAGCGCTTTCTCAAAAAATTGCAAATAGAGATAAAATTTGACCCAGCAATTCCACTACTGAGAATATTTGCAACTTTTTGAGAAAGCGCCATACTGCCTTCTAACAGTGAATAAGGGTACCAGTTTCTCCACAACTTCGCCAACATTTGTTGATTGCTGTTCTGTTAAATTTTGCTATTCTCACTGAGGTGAGATATCTCATAGTTGTTTTGATTTGCTTCTCTAGGAACTCATGCAATATTATTCAAAATGGGTGACCCTGGAGAACATTATGCTGCATGAAGTATCTCAGTCACAAAAGGACAAATACTGCATGGTGCTAGTATTTTAAAATAGGACTGATATCAGGGTTGGGGGGAGACTGAGAAACATGGGTTAAATAATGTATACTGCATTGAAACAGATGAGGGAGAAAACTGTTTAAAAGGGATATGTGATTAGGTATTTTTGTCATGATGGGAGTCCAGAGTCAAGGCTGCATAGTGAGGAGGACCTGGTGGGAGGGATTGTAAAACAATGAAAGACTTTTACTTTTCCAAGATGGGAGTGTACTGGCAGTGGAGGGAGGTTTGGGTGGAGAGAAAAGTGCAACGATGAATGAATGGAAATCCAAAGTCTGTAAATTTTCATTGAAATTAATAATAAAAAAATTAAAATAAAACACAACCCAAAGGAATCCCATCCCAGTGAGGTGAGCTGAAGAGCTTACTGGAGAAGATCAAATACTTCAATATGGCTTACAGCTCAACATCAAGAGGTTAAAACCCCTCTCAATTGACCAATAAGCAATATAATAAATTGAGGAAAGTTGGAAATTTTCAATTATTTCATCCTGCCGGGATCCACAATCAACACCTTCAGCACTGGCAGCCAGGAGATCAAGAGCCATACTGTATTTGGAAATTCTAAAGTCAGGGACCTCTCCAAATTACTGAGGAGCCATGATGGCAGCTTGAGGATTAAGAGGTGCCTAACTCAGGTCTTTTCAATTACTTGTTACGTATCTGAGAGCTAAATAATAAAAAAAATGACAGAAGAACTGTTGCCTTTGAATTGTGGTGTTGGAGAAGAGTGCTGACTCTTCCATGAACAACCAGAAGAACAAACATATAGTCTTAGAGAAAGCACAGCCAGAGTACTCCTTTGAGGTAAGGATAGTGAAGTTTCATTTCACATACTTTGGACATGTTGTTAGAAGGGACTACTTTTTTTTTTTTTTGGAAAAGAACATCATGTTTGCAAAGGTGGAGTGTCAGTGTAAAAGACGACCCTCAATGATATTGAGACAGCGACTGCAGCAATGGGCTGAAGTGTGTCAGAGATGTTAAGGATGGTACAAGGTAGGACAGGGTTTAGAATTGTATTGCCTAAGGTCACTGTGAGTCTTATTCAACTTTAAAACACCCAATAACAGCAACAACAACCTCTTTACTGTCTATACTGTGGGCTATCATATAGGTACAAAGTACCCTGGTCAAACCTCAAAACCAGAAGAAAGACAAACCAGAGTTAGTGAAGTGAATGGGTAAATTTCAGCATTTCTAATGATAGATCACGTTTCTAAACACTTGAAAGATTTATAACATATCCACGACACCTGGTGAATTCCAGATGTGCGGACTTTGTGTACTCAGACGTGAGCAGGAAGCTACGCTGCATTGAATTTTATTGATTTTCCTCTTTGCTTGTATAGTTTTATGATGTTCCATTTTCTCTTTCTGTTGGCTTGGAAATTGTGGTCTCAGTTATTTATTTTCTTCCTTCATTTTATATTTGAAATATATATGTAACACTGCATCAATTTTCACTGCCACAGGGGAGAGGAATAAGTGAATTCTTATGCACAAAAATATTTTCAGGTGATAGAGGAGTTAATATTTTTCTTTCTTGGTTTGACCCCTCCCTCCATCTGCCCAGTTCTCTCCCATTTAAATTTCCTCACATCTTTTGACTACATTCATAATTTGCTCTTTCATCTCATTGAGTTCTGATTTTTAGCACTGAAAACTCACTGTCAATAGTTATATACTAATAGCTCTGACTTTTGTTGTTGTTCTTATATCCTAGAGTAGATCCTTTGGTTGTTACCAATTACCATCTACACCTTTTAATATATAGCTTATTCAACTAAATAAGGATACCCAGCTGAACCATAACAACATGTTTGACAATTAATGAGGATAAATTTGCTCACAAAACTGCTATTCTGTATTGGTGTTTGCTCAGTTTGTATTGAAAATTTAATTCAAAGTTTGCTTTTATGTGTTTCAAAGTAACTTTATTTGTAAAACCTCAAAGCTTCATATATACTGGCCAATTAGATGTTGAAGTCCTATTTGGGCTCATGGCCCATCGCAGTGTCATATTTTATTTTTTCTAGTTGCTTTCAACATCTGATGAATGAATATGGTGATTTAGGGAATGACAGTCTGTGGGTCACTGCCGGCTCTAAGGCAGGAACCAAAATGAAAACTACTTTCCTTGTTAAAGAATACTATTTGAATACATAAAAGAGAGACAGAAAGAATAGATCCTTCTCATAAAACGTTAGTCACTTGCACGCATACTAAAGATATACCTCACATATTAGTACTAGAAGATTTCAAACAGCACTCTACTTTCATTATTAATTTCTCTTTAACATATACTGGCTATAATAAAGAAAAACTTAGAGCAGAAGACCAAAGTCTTCAATACAGATTTCATCTCCACATCAAGTAAAGAAAAATTCTCACCACTAGACCAACAGACAACACAATGAAAAATGGAGAAATGGTTGAAGTTCTCAATAATTTCATTTTACTTGATCTACCATCAACTATCTCTCTCTCTCTGTCATCGTTGTTATTGCTCTTTGGTGTCGTGAGTCGATGACTCATAGTGACCCTATGAATGAAAAGCCAGAGCATTGTTCATAGGTTTTCCAAGGCAAACCATTTTGACGGCACCAAACAACAATAACAATGACAACAGAGAGAGAGAGAGCTACATTGGCCTAGTGGACAGAAAGTTATGTTATCAAGCTGAAGGCGGGGATTTTAATCTGCGGCCCTCAGGCCAGGTTCAAATTGTTTTCTTGTCAAAGATTCTTCTAGGTGGTATAGCACTGGTCTGTGCATTGCTGTACAGAGGTAATTTGTGGTTGCTGTGATGCTGAACATTGTGACTGATGTGCCAAACGTGGTAATGGGTACCCATGGTGGACAGTGCTTGTTGGAGCTTCCTGACTAAAACAAGACTGGAAGCAGGAGCAGCAACCACTTCAGGAAAGGCTTGCCTTCAGAAACCCTATGAACAATGCTCAGGCCTTTCGTTCATAGGGTTGCTATTAGTCATCTACAACTGGACCACACCAAACAACAATAACAACCATCAACTGTCACAGCCAAAAATCAAAAGAACTGTTATATTGGGAAAGTCTACTGTCAAGAACATCTCCAAAGAGCTAAAGAGCAAAGATATCAGTTTAAAGATAGAAGTGTGCCTGATCCAAGCTATCGTATTTTAAATTGCTTTCTCTGCATCTAAAAGTTGGACTAAGAATAAGGAAGATGGAAGACGAATCAATGCCCTTAATTTGTTTAGTTCAATATCCTGTTGATGACCAAAAGAATTAATGGATCTGTTTTGTAAGAAGTGCAACCAGGTACTCTTTAGATGCAAAGACCGGGAAAGTTCATCTTACACGTTTTGGGCATCATCCATCAAGAGACACCAAACCTTGGAAAAAATATCATGTTGTGAAAGATAAAGGGTCAGTGCAAAAAAGGCTAGAGCATAATGGAGATCATGAGGATGATGCAAGATAAAACAAGTTTTAAATCTTTGTTCATAGAGTGATTATGAATCATAACACCCCAACATAACAACTTATAATATTAACATTTACTAGGTGGAGCCAGGATTGGCGGAAGACTCTACAACAATCTGCTTTATGCAGATGACACAACCATGCTTGCTGAAACTGAGGAGAACCGGAAGTACTTGCTACGCAAGGTCAGGGACTGCAGTCTTCAGTATGGATTGAGGCTCAATGTCAAGAAGACAAAGATTCTCACCACTGGGCCAATTGGCAGCATCAGGATGGATGGTGAAGAGATTGAGATTGTTCACAGCTTTAGTTTGCTTGGCTCCACAATCAGCACTCTTGGCACCAGCAGCCAGGAAAGTAAAAGATGTATTGTGATGGGAAAGTCTGCAGTTAGAAACCTTTCTAAAGTACTGAAGAACAACGTCAGTCTGGGGACTAAAGTGCACTTGCTATAGGCTGTGGTTTTTGCAATCAATTGCTATGAATCAGAGAGCTGGGCAATGACTATGATAGAAGGATAATTGACACCTTTGAGCTGTGGTGTTGGATAAGAGTATTAAATATACCATGCACTCCTAAGAGAACAAACAGGTTTGTCCTGGAGAGAGTGAAGCCAGGCTACTCTTTGGAGGCAAGGATTCTGCAACTTCATCTGACATACTTTGGACATGGTGCACAGAGGGACTAGTCCTTGGAGAGGGACATCATGCATAGTGTATTGGAGGGACAGTGCAGGAGAGGAAGACCCTCTATGAGATTGAATGATTCAGTGACTAGGATAATGGGCGTAGGTGTGTCAGAGACAATAAGATTGGCACAGGATAGAGCAGGGCTTAGGACTCTTGTACATAGGTCGTTATGAGTCACAGGTGATTCAACAGCACATAACAACAACAACAACAAATACCAAGGTGGAGTCACATAGTTGTTGTTATGTGCCATTGAGTAGCCTAAGACCCATGGTGACCCTATGTACAGCAGTTCTGAATCCTGCCCTGTCCTGAGCCAGTCTCACTAATTCTGACTCACCAACCCCCATTGCCCCTGTTATTATATCAATCCATCTCATCAGGAGTCTTCCTCTCTCACACTGTCCCTTCATCCTTTCAAACATGATGTCCTTCTCCAAGGACAATGTGTCTCTCCTGGCTACATGTCCAAAATATGTGAGATAGAGCTTCAAAATTCTACCCTCCAAGGAGAAAATTGGTTTGACCTTCTCCAAGACAGACCTATTTGTTTCCTTGGCAGTCCATAGTACGTCAGGACTCTTCTCTAGCACCACAATTTTAAGGCATTGATTCTTCTTTTATAATCCTTAGCCACTGTCCAGCTCTCCAACACATAGTAAGTAATTGTGAAGACCATGATCTGGATCAAGTGCACCTTAGTCTCTAGACTGACATCACTGCTTTTCAGCATTCTGGAAGGGTCCCTAATAGCATATTTTCCCAGTGCAATCCATCTTTTGATTTCTTGACTGCTGAGATTAAGAGGGTTGATTATGAAGCTGAGCAAACTGAAATTGGTAACAACTTCCATCTCTTCTCCATCTGTCATGGTGAGAGCAGTTGTGAGAATCTTTGTCTTCTTGATGTTGAGCTTCAGTCCATAGTGAAGACTGCAATCCCTCACCTTTTGCATCAAGTATTTCAGACGTTCTTCAGTTTCAGCAAGCAAAGCTGTGTCATCTGCATAATGTAGATTGCTGATGAGTCTTCCTCCAATCCTGATGCCACATTCCTCCTCACAAACTCTGCTTCATGAATGATCTGTTCTGCATATAGATTGAAAAGTAATGGAGACAGAATGCATTCCTGATGCACACTACTTTCCTGATTTTGAACCATGCAGTGTTTTCTGTTCT
>NW_006400001.1:3606333-3608159 GCF_000299155.1 Elephantulus edwardii
GGATCACAACAAATTGTGGCTAATCTTGAAGAGAAGGAGAATCCCAGAACATGCTTATGTGAAACCTATACTTGGAATCATACAGTATATGAAATTTTTCTAAGTAAAAAGTGTTGAATATTAATCTGATAATGTTTATTTTTGATTAATTTTCTACCTAATGCACTACCTAGAAAAATAAGAAAAGCCAAAAGCAAATTAAAATTTTTTACCAATTATGATAGAGTATGTAACACTACATGCAAATGAAATAAAAAGAAAACAAAAGAATACGTGGAAGTCAATTAAGATTTGCTGATGTTCTCACAAATGTTTATAAATTACATTGATTTTTAATTCAATCATTTCTACATAGGTTATTGATAGGCTATATTTTCGGATTCATTTTGTTACTCTCCATTCCCCCTTGACTTTCTGCATTGAATTAATTTACATTCAATGTTATTGTTGTTAGGTACCATCCAGTGAATCGCAACTCAGAAACACTATGACAACTCATTTGAACCCTCTCCTATCCTATGCCAGCTATAGCTCATTGCAGCAGTCATTGTCTACATCTGCCTGATCGGTAGTCTTCCTCTCCTTTGCTAACCCTCTACGCTTCCAAGCATCATGTCACTTTCCAAGGAATATTCCCTTCTAGCAACATGCCCGGAGTATGTGAGGCAAAGCCTCGTCATCTTAATCTTTAAGAGCATTCCTGCTGCACCCTCTCTAAGACATATCTGTTCTTTTGGCAGTTCATGGGATGTTCAGTTTTCTTCAACACCACAGCTCCAAGGCATCAATTCTTCTTCTGTCATCCTTATTCATTGTCCAGCTTTCAGATGCACAGCAAGTGATCATAAAGACCATACTCTGACTCAGACAAACCTTACACCTCACACTGACATCATTACTCCTCAGTAATTTGGAAAGGTCCCTAACTGCAGACTGTCCCAGTACAATGCATCTTCTGATTTCCTGACTGCCGATAACAAGGATGTTAATTGTGGATCAAAGCAAGATGAAGTTGTTGAAAGTTTCAATCTCTTTTCCAGCCATCATGATGTTGCCTATCAGTCCAGTGGCAAGAATCTTTGTTTTCTTGACACTGAGATGCAATCCATACTGAAGTCTGCATTTCTTGATCCTCTGCAACAAGTGCTTCAATTCCTTCTCACTTTCACCAACCAAGGTTGTGCCATTTGAATAACACATGTTATTGATGCCGCATTCATCTTCATAACGTCCAGCCTCTTACATAATTTGTTCAGCACACCAACTGAATAGGAATGGAGAGAATACAACCCTGATACATTCCTTTTCTATTTCTAAATCATGGAATATTCCTTTGATCTTGTTCACACAACCGCTTCTTGATTCAGGTATAGGCTTCACATGAGCACAATTAAGTGCTCTGGGACTCCCATTTTTCTCAATGTCAGCCACAACTTCTTATGATCTACATAGACAAACACCTTTGGATAGTCAGTAAATCACAAAGACATTCTTCTGCTATTCTTTGCTTTCATCTAGGATCCATCTCACATCAGCAATGATATCCCTGGTGCGATATCTTCTAAATCCTGCTTGAAATTCTGACAGTTCCCTATCTATTTATTGTTCTAGTCATTTTTTAATGATCTTCAGCAGTATTTTGCTTGAATGTGATATTAATGATATTGTTTGATAGTTTCTACGTTCTGTTTGATCACCTTTCTTGAGAATGGGAACAAAAATGGACCTCTTCCAATATGTTGGGCAGACAACTGTCCTCTAAATTTCCTGGAATAGACTGGTGAGTGCATACAGAGCTGCATCTGTTAATTGAAACAAGTCAATTG
>NW_006400001.1:3609689-3646687 GCF_000299155.1 Elephantulus edwardii
CGACAGCTTCTCTAGCCATTCGTTTGTTGATGGGCACTTAGGTTGTTTCCAACTCCTTGCTATTGTGAACAAAGCTGCAATAAACATGGGTGTGCCTATATCTGCTTGGATGTCAGCTATGGTCTCTTCAGGGTTTTACTTCGGCATGTTTTCCCTTTGCTTTGGCTTTTCAATGTTCTAATGCAATTTTTAGAGTCTCTTCTGACATCCATTTTGGTTTTTTGTTCTGCTCTATCCTTGTAATGACCTTTTGTTTTCTTCATGGATAATATCACCCCACAACTCATCCTGTTTTCAGTTGCAGGTATTCCACGTCCCAAATCTATTCCTAAGATGAATCTGAAATTCAGATGGAATAGATTCAAGATCATATGTTGGTTCTTGTGGTCTAATTTTAATATCTTTAGCCTCAATTTGAACTTGCACAGGAGTTATTGTTGATCTGACCCACAGTTCATCCCTGGCCTAGTTTTAACTACTGATGTTGAACTTCTTTAACAATTTCTTCCACAGATATAATCAATCTGATTCCTGTGTAGCCCATTGGGTGAGATTCATGTGGAAAGTCATCATTTGCATCTTTTTAAAAAGTTATTTGCAATTAATAAATCATTGAAAATACAAAATTCTATCATTCTATTTCCAGCCTTATTTCTTTCACCAAGCCCATATTTTCTAACCACTATTCCTGGATGTAGGAACATATACTGGAATAAGAGTGGTTTTACAGGTCTTCCTTCTGTGAGTATAGATGATATCCTATCACTCACAACATTGCATTTCTGGATAGAACTTGAAATTCGCTTTTAGACTGTGAGTGCAACCCCATTCTTCTGTTTTTCATTCCCAGAATAGTATACCATGTGATTATCTGATTCAAAGTGGTCAAAGCTGATCCATCTCATCTCACTAACACCTAGTATGTTGTTGTTCATGTTCTTCTTTTCATTTTTTAAAATTTTCAGTTTTCCAACATTCAGGTTACGTGTACTCCATGTTCCATAGTAAATAATATTTGTCTTTTTTTTTTTTTAAATGAAAAAAATTCTCCCTTGGATTTTACAGACCCAAAGGCAAAGGAACAGAGGCTGTTCTCATGGTGGAGAGGTCCCACTGCACCCACTCCTTCAGAGATCCTTGTCCTCCTCTGCCTGAATGGGCTTTCTATGTCCAAGAGGGCATCAGAAAACCCATGGAGACTGTACACACACAGGGCAGCCTCCCCAAACACACTCCTTTGACAAGACCAAACAAAATCACAGCTGAAAATGTTCAGGTCAAAAATCAAGTTTAAACTAACCAACAGCTGTCTTCCCAGGCAGGCTGGTGAGATACTTTTGGGGTGAAGGCAGCAGTGTTAAGGAGAGTACTGTGGAATCGGGTGCTGAGCAGGAGGCTGGCGTTTCAATTGGAGGTCCCTGGAGTGGTGGCCTGCCAGCCCATGTCACACTCGTGCACTGTGGAAGCAGCCTTGGGCCACAGGTGGGCCTCAGTCGTCCTTCAGGTAGGCCTCGGGCTCGGGCTTTGGCTTTGCCCACTCCTCAAGCTCCTTCCGTGGCATTTTCTGCTGCAGCTCGTCTGTCTGGGCCTCAGCCAGCTTGGTCTATGATTTCTGGGAGAACTGGCGAACCTCCTGCACCTGTGACTTCATCAACTGGTTGTGGCTCCGGGTGGTGACAGAGGCCTGCCTGGTCTGCACCAGTTTGGGACACAGCTTCTGTGGCCATCTCATCCAGTTTGTCTCTAACTTTAAATATTCTTGTTGTTTGGAAGTCATCTCAAATCTGGCTCCCATAATTACCTGCCACATTTCATCTTCCTCCTGTTAATTCATTTTCCCAAGTAAACATGCCTATTGCCGGTACAGGGAAATTAAGGTATACACAATCTTGGTATATTCAGCAATGGCTTCAATGAGTGCGTACATGGTCTGAGAGAGCAAGGTGGGGGTGCTGTCATCAAAGACATTGCCCAACTCATTAGTGCATCGTTACTCAGAGAATGTGGCTAAAATTCCTGAGGACGGAGGAGACACGGGGCACTCCAGACACTGATGCCCTATTTGTCATTAATTATCCTCATTTCAACTGACTTCCAATCTGGGCTCTGTGACTACACTACTATAAATATGTGTGTTCTTTTAGTGTTCATAGGGCTTTCAAAGTTCTGTTGTTTTAGAAGTGGATGGACAATCCTACTTTCTAATTTGTCTTAATCTGGGAGCTCTAATAAAACCTGTTCACCATGAGTAACCCTTATGGCATTTGACACACCAGTAGCATATCTTTCGGTAACAAGGCAAACTGTAAATTATCTTAGTACAGCTAACTGATAGACAAGTTCTGTACCAGTTTTCCCCAAACACAATAAACTGTCAATTTAGTTAGTCACTATATGTAATAACTTATCAGTCTTCTTATCAGGCCTTAGGGACACTGGCCCAAGAACCCAACCAACTTTCAATCACAAATACCTGCCCATCTGATTTAAATAAGAGGCCTCCTGTCCACAACTTGATTGTTAATGAAATCAAAATAACCAAGCAGCTTACGCCTGTTATTTTTAAATATTTTTAGTTATCAATAGGTAAGGTTTTGAATTGTTTCCACCCCATAGAAATAATTAAACACAGTGTGGAAGTTATTGAACAATATTGATAATATCACAGGAAAGTAACAGGACATTTAGAGAGAATTGTTTGAAATTCAAGGTAAATTGAGAAGAGATTTGTAGCATGAGGTATTACATTTGATTGTGCAGACTGCAATAAATTGTGGCTAACATTGGCAAGCATTGGAATCAGAGAACAGTTAATTCATGTGCTCATGTGAAACCTATGCTTAGTTCAAGAGTTGGCTAAACAGATTAAGGGATATCATATTGTTTAAAATCAGAGAAAGCTTGGATCAGCATTGTATCTTTTCTCCATTTCTCTTCAATATGTATGATGAACAAATCAATTGAGAAGCTAGACTTTATGAAGAAGATGTGATATCAGAATGGAAAGAAGTCTTATTAGCAACCTGCTTTATGCTGATAATACAACCTTGCTTGCAGAAAGTGAAGAAGACTTGAAGCACTTACTGCAGAAGATCAAAGACAACAGTCTTATGAATTATATTTTAACATCAGGAAAACAAAAAATCTTCACCACTAGACCTATAGGCAATAGGAAAATGGAAACAAGATTGAAGTTGTCAATGAATTAATTGCACATGTATGGGCAATCAACACCTATGGTAACAGCATTCAATAAATCAGAAAACATACAGCATTGGGAAAATCAACTGTCAAAGACCACTCTAAAGTGCTAAAGAGCAAGGGTTTCAATTCAAAGACTAAAGTGTGCCTGATCCCAGCCATAGTATTTTCAATTGTTGAAAGCTGTGCGATAGAAGAATCAATGCCTCTGAATTGTGATATTGGAGAAAAATACTGAATATCTCCTAGATTGTTAAAAGGATAAATCTATCTTGGAGGGTGTGTAACCAGTGCATTCCTTAGAGGCAGGGATGTTGAAGCTTTATTTTTCATACATAAAGTGTGTTGTTAGGAAAGACCTGTCCATGGAGGGCGGGAGGGATATCCACAAAACTTAAAAAAAAACAATAACACCAAACCCACATCAGCCTCATCATACTGGGGATGGTGAAGGGTCAGTCAAAGAGAAGAAAGCATCTATGAGATGGATTCACGCAATGACTATAAAAGTGGCCTGGAGTGTTAAGGATTGCACAGGATAGGGCAAGTTTCAAATCTATTGTCCACAGAGGAGCTTTGAATTTAAGTGGACTTGATGGCATCTTAAAATAAAACCAACAATGAGGGTATCTTGGTCTTTTAGTTGTTTGGGTTTTTTTTTTTTTTCTCTCTGTCATTTTGCTGCAATGCTTTTTATTGTTGCTAAATTTTTATTGTTTGGTGGTTCCATTTACTTTTCTGTGCTAAGTTCTACTTTTTTTTTTTTTTAAGTGATTCTTATTATTTTCTTCACTGCTGTTGTTTTAGTGTTCAGTAAGTCTTTTATTTTGAAAAGAATGCTTATAAATTTCCTTGGAGTTTACTTTATGAGTTACTATTTTCCCCCCAAGTGTAAAATCGATCACTTTGTCGTGACATTGCCTTGACTTTCGCGTCATTTAGAAGAGGTATAGCTGTTTTTTTGGGTTTGTTCCCCCTGTTTTTACATTGTTGTTCTTGAGGTGTACCACTGAGTGGGAACTGACTCATAGCTTATCTTCCAGTACATTTTTAGAGACAGTTAATTGTATGGGAGAAGATTGCCAACCCTTCTTTTGTGGAGCAGCTGTGTGCCTTTGGGTTGGTATCACAGATTTTTACCACTAGACCACCAGAGCTGTCTTGTTATGTTGCATTGAGTCACTTGCAATGTACAACAGCTTCAAACTCTGCTCTAACCTGAGCCAACATTATTGTACCCCAGTCACCGAGCCAATCCATCTCATCCAGGTCTTCCTCTCTTGTGCTGTCCCTCCAACCTCACAGCATAGTAAATATCCTTTTCCAAGCACTGATCCTTGCAACATGTTCAAAATATGTCAGATGGAGCTTCAGAATCATTGCCTCCAAGGCTATCCTTATTTATAGACTGGTAAATTTTAGTTTCTGATTTTTATTATGTTGTTGTTATTGATTGCTTTTGAGTCGAAAACGTCTTATAGCGACCCTATAAAAAAAAAGACCTGAAGCCTTTTTATAACTATCATAATTTCTCCAAGTTCACAGAGTTTCCAGAGACAAGTGGTTTAGGAAGTGGATGCCTCTTCTGATTCCAATCCTGTCTTGAATTAGGGCTCCACCAAACACTATTGACCTCCATTATGGCATTTGATACACCCCCGCTCCCAATGGCACAAGGTTCAGCATCACTGCAAGCCCATATTACTTCAGTGTAGCAAATTAACAGAGGAGTGCTGTACAACTTAGAAACTTAAAAGAATGTTCCTCCAAAATAAAATAACACTAGACCCTCAGACCCAACTAACTTTAAATACAAAGGCCCTCTCTCCTCCCTCCCAGCCCAAGACCTGAAGCCTTTCTGTAACTATTGTCATTTATCCAAGTTCATAGCATTTCCAGAGGCATGTGGTTTAGGAAGTGGATGTCATTCCTGCTTCCAAACCTGACTCAATCTGGTAGCTCCACCAAACTCTGCCCACGATGGGTATCCATTATGGTGTTTGGCACACCTATGGTACAGTTGTTCCATCACGGCATTTGAGACCCCAGTGGCACAAGATTCAGTGTCAAAGCAAACCCAGATTACCTAAGCACAGCAAAGTGCCCAGAGTGCTGTATAATTTAGAAGAATGTTCCTCTAAAACATAGCAACAAGGGATTAAAATATAATCCCTTGGCCCCAACTTTTAAACACAAGGGCCCTCTAGGAGGTCTTGTTGACTCTAAATAAGAGGCTTAAATAAAACAAAACAAAAAACAAACAAACAAACAAACAATAACCCCACCACCAACAACAACAAAAAAAAACCCACACAATCTACACAGATCCTCAAACCAAAATGAGCACCATCTTACAGAGTCCAACTGCTTTATCCAACTCCAGAATGGAGACAATGGGCCTGGCTCTGGATTGTTTGGTTGGTCGGAAACCTCTTGTTGGAGCCAATGAAAGATTTTCATTATATGTTGTATATTTCTGTGTCTGAGTCACTTTCTGAATGATAGTGCCATTCATATTGATTTCAGGCTGTTGTTGATTATTGTTGCCCATCAATCCCAAGAATGACCTTTAGTGCAGTCACAGCAGCAAGGGGCTTCAATGTGTCAGAGACTAAGAGGTTGGCACAGATAGGGCAGAGTTCAGCTCTATCGTTCAGAAATCACTGTGAGCCATCCTCTCTTTGATGGCACCTACCAGGAACAAAAACAGTATTTCTTGTAAACTTGGCCCAGTTTTCACAGAATCCCTTAGTTTCTTTTCATTTGGAAATGTTCAAATTTTACCATCAGATTTGAGGGACACTTCTACTAGCTATATAACTATCGGCTGGCAACTTTTTTTCTTTCAGATTTTTATTATGTCATCTTTTGTCTTTCTCCTGCTTGATTTCTTCTGAGAAATCAGAACTTACTGGTTTTCATTTTTAGAGAACTCTTCATCTTCCTGAATGCTTTCAGAATTCTTTATTTGTCTTTAATTTTGTAAAATTGTATCATGATGCCTTAATGTTATTATTTTGGAATATATCTTGTTTATGTGTCACTCTGTTTCTGTGATTAATAATTTCTCATTTTCATAAAATGTGTGGTTTACACCAGTAAATCTTAAATTCTTTTTTGCTCTTTCTCTTTCTCTATTTCCTTCTCCCTCTCCCCCTCCCCCCCCCCTCCCCTCTCCTCCTCCTCCTCCTCCTCCTCTTTCTTCTTCTTCTTCTTCTTTCTCTCTCCCGCCTTCCCTCTCTCCCTCCCTCTCCTGGAATTCTAACCACACCTAAGCTATTCTTCTTGAATGTTTCCCCATATATTTCCTTTATTTTATTTTCTTTCTATTTCTGAATTGTCCCTCTAGCACATTAGTGTTGCAGGATTTATGTTGCTAAATCTGTGTTCCTTTTTTGTCAATGCTGTTCTTCTGCCTTTACAATGTGCTTTTTTTAAAAAAAAATAATGAATACCAAGTGTCATCCACTTCCTAAACAACATGCCTCCAGTAAATTATGAACTTTAATAAATGTTGATAACTGTAGAGGGGCTTCAGGACTTTTGTTCATAGGGTCACTATTAGTCATACTTGAAGACAATAAAAACCCCCAATTATTATACTAGTTTATTTACAAAATTAGAATACATTGTTTTCCTTAACAGATTCTTCCAATTTCCCTCACCCAACCATACATCAGATTGTACAACCCCATGATTAATCCCCCCGCCCCACTGCACATCATCATCCCTCTGCTCCCACCCCGCCTTGGATCCTTATACTCATTCTGTAATAATGGTTTTATACAATATTTGTTTTTGCAGGACTGAGTTAGTTCACTCAGCATAACTATCCAGTCCCTCCCAAGTTGGTAAAAATTTACAAAATCATTGCTCTTGTATGCTGCGTAGTACTCCATTGTGTGAATGTACCATAATTTGTCAATCCATTCACTTGTGGTTGGACATCTGGGCTGTTTCCATGTTCCTATTATGATGAATAACACTACTATGAACATTGGTGTATAAATCTCCATTTGTACCTCAGTTCTCATTCTCATTTTTTCAGGGGATATTCCAAGCAGTGGAATAGCTAGGTCATATGGAATTTCTACTTTCATCTCTGTGAGGAAGAACCAAACTGCCTTCCAGAATAATTTTATCATTTTACAATCCCACCAACAATGTACAAGAATTCCTTTCTTGCCACATCCTTGCTGCCCTATTAAATATTGCCACTTTTACTGGAGTGAGATGGTACCTCATTGTGGTTTTGATATGCATCTCTCTTAGTGTCAATGATTTTGAGCATTTCTTCATGTATCTGTTTGCCATTCAAAAATATTCCTCTGGGAAAGTTCTTTCCATGTCTTTTACCCATTCTGTAATTGTGTCTCAGTTCTGATTTCTTTTGGATATATTACTAGCAGTGGAATAACTGAGCAATATGAGATTTTTATGTTCATCTGTTTTTTTGAAACATCAAATTATTTTCCAAAGTGAATGTATCATATTACAATCATGTTGGCACTAGTACATGAAAGTTCCAATCTTTCTGTATCCTCACCAACTTTTATTGGTGTCTATCCTATTTAATTTTGCTATTGCTGCTAGAGTAGGGTGGTATCTCATTCTTGTTTTGATTTACATCTCTGTAGTTGCTGGTGATTTTGAACATTTCCTCATGTGTTTGTTTTTAAATTTTTGTACATTTTACAATGGGGCTATGATAACTATTTCTTGTAAAGACACTATAGTATTTTCCAGACTTTAGTTGTAATATTCTGAATTTAAATTAGTTGAAATTCTTGCCAACTTCAATATTTTCTCCATCTATCATGTTATTTTTAATTAATCCAGTAGTATTTTTATTTCCTTTATGTTCAAGATTGTTGTCATACATATAATATCTAATCATATATTCCTTTCAGACAGTTTTTCCCCTCATTTGTTCTCACACAGTGTTCATTATCTAGTTGGTAGATAATGACAACACTTTTCTTTTCAGTCTATCTTAATCTTAACTTTATAAGTGTGTCTCTTGTAAAGAGGATGCTGATGAATTTTGATATTTTTAATCCGATCTGATTTTTTTTTTCCTCTTCAATGGTACATTTAAATGATTTGTATTCATTGTAACTATGGAAAAGCCAGGTTTTATTGCTATAATTTTGTTAGGATTTTTTTTTTTGGTGTGATTTCTGATTAGTTTAATCCATAACCCTTACTGTGACATCTCTGAGAGGATGATTTTCTTCAATATATCTTACAACATTGGTCTTATTTTTATGAACTCCCTCATTTTCTGCTTTTCTGAGAATATATATCTCTCTATCTTATCAGGTGAACAGTTTTGCTGGGTACAGTATTCTTAGTTGATAATTTTGTTGAGTATTTGATATATAACATGGTCTTCCAGCAATCACATTTTATGCTGAGAAATGAGTATTTAATCTTATTTAGTCTCTTTTATAGTTTACACTTAATTTCCCCCTAATACCTTCAGAATTATTGCTTTGTATTTGATTCTGGAAAATTTTACTATGATGGTTCTTGATGTTTTTCTTTTGCCGTCTTTTCTCCATGACTTACTCAGGTTCTTGGTTGTATATTCTTTCATTCTTTATGTTACCTAAAGTTTTCTTCTCATAACTCTTCCACAACTTCCTCAGTGCTTCTCCCTCTTTCTTTATTTCTGTTCTAGAATTCCAACTATTTGCATGTAATTCCTCCTGTTTGTGTCCCACATTATTCTTAAGTTTTCTTTATTTTCCTTCTTTTTTTATTCAGCTTTTTGCTTCAGCAGATCAGCACTGAAAGTTCCATCTTCTATTTCTTTGATTCTGTACTCCATCTCTCCATTTCTGTCCCTTTAACATGTTAACAACTTCTGAGATGGTATTGCTAATAGACTGGATTGTCGTTTTTTGTTTTTCTTGGGTTTCTAATGTCTCATTTGCTTTATCTATATTGTCATATATTTTGAGTTCCTTTTTGCTTTTGCTTGCAAAATCGTAAAATTCTTTGAGGTTTTTCTTTTACACATTTAAAATACTAAATTATTGTTCTTTGGAGTTCTGTGGTAGAATGTTCTATCAGAGTTTTCTAGCTTCAGGAAATCCTGAATTGATTCTATGTTTTGATTACTTTTTGGAGGTGACATCTTTCTTGGGTTTTGTGTAAGATATGAGGTAGCTGCTGCTTCTTTGACATTGCTGTTATGAAGTTATTCTCTTCTTAACATGAAGAACACAAAAGTCCTTGCCACTCGGCCAAGAGGCAGTATCAGTATCATGATAGCTGGAGAAAAGATTGAAATTGTCAACAATCTCTTCTTATTCGAATCCATGGCAGCAGCAGTCAAGAGATCAAAGGAAGAATTACACTGAGGAATATCTGCAATCCAAGTCCTCTCCAGAATACTGAAGAACAATGTTATCAGCTTACTGAGGAACAATGATGTTCGCTTGAGGAGTAAGGTGCACCTGATTTAAACAAGGATCTATCCAATCACTTGCTATGCTGCAGAGATAGGAGCATGAATAAACATGACAGAAGAAGAATTGATGCCTTTGAACTATAGTGTCTAAGAAGTGTACTGAATAGTCCATGAACTACCAATAGAACAAAAAGAGGTGTTTTGGAAAAGATGTAACCAGACCTCTCCTTAGAGTCAAGGATTATGAAGCTTCCTCTTATATTCTTTGTTCATGTTGTTAGGAGAGGTTATTTTTTGTAGAAGGACATCATGCTTGAAGAAGTGGAGGGAGGGTGAAGGAGAGGAAGACCCTGAAGCAGATAGATTGCCACAGTGACTGCAGCAATAGGCTCAAGTAATCAGAGATTGTCAATATGACACAGAATAGAACAAGGTTGAGGTCTGTTCTTCATGGGGTTATTATGAATCATACTTGATTTAAAGGCACCTTACAACACTGACACAAACAGTTTAAACTTTAAGATGTTCCAGGATCCAAACCATGGTCATCTAAATTTCTTTTATATGCATCAGAAAGGATGACAGGACAATTGATACCTAACTTTGAGTTGTAGTTTCAGAGAAATGCACTGCATATCCCGTGGACTATAAAGAGAATACACATGTCTATCGTGAAGAAAGTAAAACCAGGGTGCTTCTTAAGGCAAGGATCTCAAAACTCCATCTCACATACTTTAGACATGCTATTTAGGTGGACATCATGCTTGGAGAGATGGAGCTTCAACATAAAAGGGAAGAATCTTTAACAGAATAGATTGACACAGTGGTTAAAAGAGCGGGCTCAAGTGTGTTGGAAATGGTGAGAATGGCATAGGACGGGAAGGGTTCAGATATTTTTCTAGGATAAATATGGGCCATAGTTAACTCAGTAGCCCAAACAGCAAGACTTGTAAATAAATACAAGCATTTTCAGATCAGATTTTAAAAGCCTTTTGAATATGTTGTTAAAGCAGACTTATTTAAAAAACAGAGACTGACTATCTGAAAATAAAAGCATAGATATATATCATCTAAATAGTAAAGAATGAAGCTTTAGATAATCAAACATTAGATAAGGTCATTTTAAGTCTAAAGCATCCATGCTAGAGAAAAAATTTTAAAAAATTAAAATCACGCATAATAATTCTAAAATTTCATGTCCTACTATATGCTGAAAGAAAAAAAAACTAAAGAAATATACAAAAGCTTAAAAATCCATAGCTCTAGAGGAAATACATAATTCCACATTTAGAGTGGAAATTTAAACAGGCTTGTCAAATTAACTGAAAATAAATAGACAAATATGTCAAAAAATAGACAGAACTATTCTTAGCTAAATTGAAAAATGTAGTTTTAAGGTGAGAAAGTTAAGGTTTAAAGTGATTGAATGATTTAATTATAATGACTGATATAACACCTGTGTCTAGGAACAATAGTAAATACACCTGTAGAACAGCTATGAGGAGAAGGTTAAGTCAGACCAAGCCATAGAACCAGCTCATTGAAGTTTGACCCTCTGCTGAGAGTTTTAGATTTCCACCCCAGATATACTGAGTAAGAATCTACATTTTAACTAGATTCCCCAGGTAAGTTTTATTTATACATAAGAATCACCTGGAGATCTAGAAAAATCACCTAGGGAACTCATTAAAATGTAGATTCTGTTTCAGTACCTCTGTAGTGAAAATGCAAATTCTCAGCTAGAAGATAAACCAGAATGAATCAGCTAGAAGCCCGGCTTTGAATCTTTGAATTTGATTGCCTTGTAGATGTAAGGTGGGAAATACTGATCGTTTTATTAGTGTCTGTATTATGCTGAATTCTCTAGAGAAGCATAGTGATCTCTATCATGATCAACAACTACACACACACACATATCTAAGTGTGTTTATAACTTATGTTGGCATAGTCAGTAGGGTATTACCCTGTTGACCCAAAGACTTTGCCTCTTCGTTGGAATCCACTAGTAGAATAGACTAGTAGCCCTGCAAAAGAAAGATGAACAATCTACTTCCATACTATTTCCTGTTGTTTGTTGTTATGTGCTGTCAAGTCACTTGTGACTTCCAGTGATCCTATGTACAACAGCTCAGAAGCCTGCCCTGTTCTGAGCCAGTCTCACTGACTCTGACATACCTAACCCCATTGCCCTAGTTATTGTATCATTCCATATTATCTGGGATCTTCCTCTCCTGCACTGTACCTCCAGTCTTCTGAGCATGATGTCCTCCAAGGACTGGTTCTTTCTGGCCTCATGCCCAAAGTATTTGAGATGGACTTTCAAAATCCTAGCCTTCGAGAGAGATCAGTTGGCCGAGTGGACAGGAAGTGATGCTACCAAGCCAGAGTTGGGTGACTTAATATCTGGCCCTCAGGCCTGGTTTTAATTGTTTTTGGTCAAAACATTCTTCTAGGTCGTACAGTCCTCGTCTGTCCACTTGCCATACAGAGGTAACTCGTGGTTGCTGTGAAGCTGAACACACAATTAACACCCTTGATACCAGCAGTCAGGAAATCAGGAGACTTATTGCACTGGGAAAGTCTATACTTATGGACCTCTCCAAATTATTGAAGATCAATGATGCCAGTTTGAGGACTAAGTTGCATCCGATTCAGGGCATGGTCTTTCTGATCACTTGCTGTGCATGCGAGAGTTAGACAATTGCTAAAGATGACAGAAGGAGAATCAATGTCTTTGAGCTGTGATGTTGGAGAAGAATATTGAATATCCAATGGAGTTCCAAAGGTATAAACAAGTATGTCTTAGAGAAAGTGGAGCCAGGCTGCTTTTTGGAAGAAAGGATATGAGGATTTATCACACATACTTTGGACATATTTATAGGAGAGACAATTCCTTGGAAAGGGACATAATACTTGGAAAGGCAGAGGGTCATTGGAGAGGAAGACGCTTGACCAGGTGGATTGACAAACTCAATGCTACAATGAACTTTAATGTGTCAGAAAGTGTGAGGATGGCACAGGACAATACAAGATTCAGATCTGTTGTTCACAGAGTCGCTATGGGTCGTACTTAACTTGACAAAACCTAACAACAACAATCATAACAATCTACAACCTTTGAGCTTCTTACCCTCATCTCAAATTTAACATGGCTTAAATAAGTTTAATTACTACTCTTTCTAGCAATAAGTGTCCAAAATGCTACTTCTTTAAAAAATATAATGTTATTCTTCATTTACCCAAAGTTAAATTTTCAGGATGGTTTTAAATGCTCCTCTAGAGTAATTGTTTGTATTTGGCTGCTAATCTGAAAACTGACAGAAAGAAGTTACTCAGCAACACAACAGTAGAAAAATACCGACATTGAGTTTCTCTTAACATTAAACTAAAAGAAGAAAAAAATAAAAGGAGTAAACTAAAAGACAAAACCAGAAAACTCATTGCCATTAGGTCCAAACCTAAGCAAAAGGGACGAAATAGCATGGAGGGATACTGATATCCTTTCTCCTGTTGAGCGGCTGCTGGGTTCAAACCATTTGATTTTGAGTTGATAGCACAGCTTCTTCCTGACTAGGCCACCAGAGCTCACCAAGGAAACCCCATGAAACAGTTTTCTGCAACACAAAGATTCATTATGAATCAGAATCAACTAAACATGACTTAGTAACATTGTCAAGGACAACCACCACCACACATTCTTTTAAGTCCACTAATTCAGCATTTATATTCCATTAATATTTTCTCCTAAATTATTGTTAAATTCTTTAACTTTTTCCCTAACAAGTTTTATTAACCGTTACCATTTTTCTCTTTTTTAAAACGAGATTTCCTTCATACTTTGCTAATAGAGTGTCTATGCTTTTGTACCTGTTGTTATTGCTGTTGTTGTTATTGTTCTGTGTTGTTGACTTCTCTGTGACTCACACCAACCCTAGGTACCACAGCTCTGGAACCTGCCCTATCCTTAGACAGTCTCACTGATCCGGCATCTATACTCTTATGTTATCAGGAGTCTCTTCTATTTCTTACATTGTGCCTTTTACTAAATCTGAAAATACATTTTGTTTTAAACCTGATCTACTATCTGAACTTGGGTAATAATATCACTATTGTCTGAATTTCTCAATTATAGATCCAGGAAATCAAACTTGACAGCCTGTAATTTTACCACTCATCCTATAAGTAGTTGAGTCCATATGTTCTAAATATATTTCTATTTCTTCTCGCTGTCCCTATCCTACTTTATTCCTTCCCACTTATATAGATTATTTCAAGTTACTCAGCTGTAGTCCTAACCCCAGACACACCTCTGTGCTTTAATTAATTCTTCTCAGTCTACTGACAGATTTATTGCTCAAAAATAACACTATGATCATGTTGCACCACTTCCTTGCTTAAAGTATTTCAGTGGTTCCCTGGCTGACTGGTTGAAGTCCAAATTCCTTAGGGTGGCATGCCTGAAACTTGACGTCCTGAAACTAACCTCATCTCTTGTCACTTCCTCTCACAGTCTAACCAGATGAACTATTTCAAGAGTCATCTCAAAATGTCATGGGTACATTTCTGTCCTCTATTGCTTCAGCAAAGTCTTGTCCCTATCAGAAATATAAGGCAAGGTTCAGAACTATTGTTCATAAAGTTACTATGAATTTTAGTTGATGCAATCACATGTAATGACAGCAAAACAACCACCACTTAATATTAATTTGACAGCTCGTATTAATTTCAAATAAAGGTAATCAAAAACTCAGGTAGCCTAGAGAGTTACATCTTAGGATGCTAACCAAAAGATTAACAGTTGGAAGCTAGCAGATACTCCCCGGAAGACAGGTAGTCTTCTCTGTAAATATTAAAGCCCTGAAACATAATCGAGTGTGGCTCTGAGTCATGACGTGACAACAGTAAACTATTGTTTATTTTCTGGGGGTGTGGTTTTACTGATGACAAGGCACATATAAGAATGTTAAGTTTTTCTGTAGATGGTAGATTAACACCAATGTGTTTAAAAATGAGCCTATATCAAGAATAGATAGCAGTCTGAATGGTAAAATGCCTGCTTTGCCTTAAGGACAACTGAGAATCCTCGTTCCTGGGCTAAATGTTGGCTTTTTCTGACAAGCATACAAAGTGTGAAACCAGGGATTATCCCGAAATCTGTTCAGGACAGACAGATGTTATCATGACAACTCCTCATCAGTGTTCTTCCCCATGGTTCGAAATGATGATCCCTAGTCACTAAACTCACAAAAATAAGCATGCAAGAGACAGATAAAGGAAAATGGACATTTCTGGAATGTCTGGGATAGAATCTCTCACAAGCAAAAAAGGCAAAAAAGGAAAGAAGAGAGAGGGGTAGGGAGGGATCAAAATGAGGTTGTGGGGAGAGCAGGAGGAAGAAGGCACTGTGAAGCTACCAAATTATTTTTTGTATAGTTTGTCTCAATGTGATATTTTATAGCCATATAAAACCAAATATGCTTATTTCACAGCAAGTAGGAAGATGTTGAATTGGAAAAAGCTGGAGAAACAGCATGCAACTCATAAAAACATGTGGTTTGAATTTGCACATGTATCCATCATGAAGCAGCGTTCACTAAAAGGCAGATCAGGATCTTTAGTGCAAATGGAAGGTGCGAGCTGACTTCTCTAACAGCTACTCAGTCACAGGTAAGCAGCTAATACGTACAGACATTCCCGAGGAGGATACTTTTTTCATGAGAATAAACAATGGCAATTACTATTGTCCATTATCAAGTGGACAAAGCAAGCTGCTGACCCCTTACTGTTGGTGAGGAAAAGAAACGAGTTCGTGTTACGGAAGGATTCATTCTGGCTGGGGACAGTTAGTCTCTCCCACATCGTGCCTCCTTGGCGGTGCATTGAGAATAACAGGTGGTCAACCTCTTTTATGCCAAGTTAATTCTTGACCACAGAGCTGTCCCCTGTGAGTTTTGTGACACAGAGCTCTGGAAAAAAGACAAGGCACAGCTATCAGCTGATGATACTGTATAACATGAGGAGGCTAGAGAGCATTATGCTGAGCAAACAAACTCAGTCTCATAAGGACAAATACTGCATGCAATTACTATTGTAAAGATGGAGTAACTAATAAGATATGGATAGAAGACAAAAGGGTGTAAACAGGGGGCAGGAGTAGCTGAGGGGGGACAAGGGGAAAGATCATGGGGATGTAGAGTATGTTGGGCAGAGGGAGGGGAAGAAGGAAGTAGGAGAGATACAGTGGGAACCTGAAAACACAGGGTCACAGATGGCATAGGTCAATAGTAACTAACTTTCAAAAACAGTGTATGGGAATGATTGTATGAAACACAATGTGAATGAATGAATGTGTGAAACACAATATGTACACATGAAACACAATGCAGATGAATTTTGTATGCAAATAAATGTTGTTGTATGAAATCAAATTGAAAGCGACCCATTGCTGACCCTCAAGTAGGTTTTCAGAGATGGTAAATCACACAGGAGGAGACTGTCTATCCTACTCTCTTGGAGCATCTGGGGGATTCAGAATCTGAACCTTTGGGATTGCAGCACAGCTCCATACCAGTAGGCCACCAGAGCTCCAATAGAAAACAAAATAAGAAAGGGGGGGAGGAATCAAGATCAACATTAAAATCTCAGAACTTTCTCCTGGATACTGGCTTTGGTGCAGAACGACCTCTATCTCCTAGTGATAACAGATTGTGATAATGTGTTCCAGTTCTATTAATCAGGGCTGCCAGGAGAGTCCCTCTCACTTAGATCATATCCATGTGACAAAGAGAGGGGCAGATGGGTTTGACACTGTCTGATTTGTCTAGAGTCTTCACTTGCCTAAGTGTGGTGTCTCCTGGCAGTTCAGTATTTTATACCCTTGTGTGGCTATCCAGGTTCTAATCCTGCAGCTGCGCTAACAAAGAACTTAATGTCATTTTGGGCGAATCAACCTCATATTTGAATGTTCTTACTAAAGACCTACATAAGGACAAAGTGAACCAAATGCTCACACAGACTTCCCTTTGCAGAAAAACTGTTATAAACATGATTCTTAAAGGCAGACTAATGACACAGATAAAGATTGGAGTTTGGTGATTTTCAAGGAAATCTAAAAGTGACAGAGAAGCCAGACAGTTTTGTAATCTTTAGAATGCATGCGTAGAACAGCATGAACGAGGGCTTCTCTCCCATTGGGGAACTGGAGTCTGTCACATTATCCCCATTGCCTCTCGTAATTTCCCTGGCTCGGCACCACATGCAACAGATGCAAAGGGTCACCAGTGAAGGGCAAGATATTTTGTGAAAATAATAGAACCATGCTATCTCTATAGCCAGTTTTCTCCACTCTGCACTTTAAGGGCCATTGCTTGCTTTTCATAGAGCGATTTTCTTTTCACTTGCTGGGGTTTATTTTATTGGAAATGGTACAAAGATAAAACTAAATAAATAAATAATTTTTTTTTAAAAAAAGGGAAAAGAAAGGCAAGATTTTTGTTTTGTTTTGTTTTCCCCCAAGTGTTAAAGAAGCAATACCCAAGGCCTGCATGGGATGGGATTTTTCTTCCTAAAATATTTTGCTTGTAATACATCTTCTCTACCCTGGAACATGAAAGGTTTACTTAGCTAATATGATTGAAGTAATATGAAGCTGATGAGGGGAAAAAAAGTTACTAAGAAAGGGAGACAAAGAAGGGAAAGAAGAAAACAAAGAGAAACAGACACTGAAAGAGAAAAAGCAAAGACAGAAGAGGCAGAAGGGAAAACAAACGAGGACAGTTGTTTCTGCATTATAGGAAGCCAGCAGAATTCACCTCTAGAATAAATGATGTTTTCTTTAAGAAAAATTACTGAAAGAATGTTTAGTTTACACAACGTTAGCCTCATAGCTGGTGTAATGGACTTATGGTCAGGCTACAGTAGAGACAGAGACAGAAGAGACAGAGTTGACACGAAATTATCAATTGCTGAGAATTCTGCATTTGAGGTTGCCAAGAAGTTACCCAGAAATCTGCTTTGAGGTTGTGGGTACTGGTGAATTCTGGAACCCATAAACAAGAGAAAATTATACACATAAAAACACAAAGAGACCCAGACAGATGTCAGGGAATCATGGCCATCAGAATTTCAAGCTGAAAATGGCTTTGTGAGATGTATCTTTAGTGACTTCTGGTGGCCTCACCCCCAAGAAGTTGTGCTGTTTACCCAAAGGCTGCATGCAACTCGCTAGAGAGTCCAATTCACCAACCAAAGGCCTCAGAGGAGAAAGATGTATAATTTCCTCTCATGATTTTTACAGCCTTGGATACTCAAAGGAGGGTTTGCTAAGAATTGGTTTTTACTCAAAGGCAGCGAGTTGACTTTTAAATTGAGACATAGTTTAAACATTAGTTTTTATTCCAGGCTGTTTTATATTTTACTATAAGAGTCTCTGCACTGCAATTCCAAAGGCACACAGTTGGAGGCCACCAGATACTCCAGAGGAGAAGGATGGGCAGTCTTCTCCCATATTCGAGTTGTGTTTCATTCAATTATATGGGAGGTTTCTATGAGGCAGAGTCAAGTTGAAGAACTCACTAGAGGGTCAGCAATGAGTTGATCTCTACAGTACATATAAGAATAATAACAACATAAAGTGACACTGGAGAGCTCTCTTTTCATTTGAAATGAATTATACCATCTGGAATTAATTATTTAGGAATGAAGGGGATAAGGTTATGTTTACCAAGGAATAATGTGGTGGCTATTGTTGTTGCTGTTATTATGTGCGGTAGAGTGGCCTGTGACCCATAGTAACCCAATGTACAGCAGCTCTGAAGTCTGTCCTGTCCTGAGGCCAATCTCACTGACTCCAACACACCAACCCTCATTACCTCAGTTGCTGCATCAATTCATCTCATCTACGGTCTTCCTCTCCTATGCTGTCCCTCCACCATTTCGAGCATGATGCCCTTCTCCAAGGACCAGTCCCTCCTGGTCATGTACCCAAAGTATGTGAGGCAGAGCTTAACAATCTTAGCCTCCAAGAAGAAACTTCGTTTCACCCTCTCCAAGACAGACTGATTTGTTTTCTTGCCAGTCCATGGTTATGTTCAAGACTCTTCTCCAGCACCACAACTTGAAGGCATCGATTCGGCCATCACCTTTTAGTCATTGTCCAGCTCTCTGATGCATAGCAAGTGATTACGAAGACCATGGCCTAGATTAGGTGCAGGATGCAAAAAATGAAGAAATAAATTAGAATTTCAAAAGAATGATGTGCAAGGGAATACCAGATATATACCACAGAGGTGTGGTATTAATTTGTTATCTCCTCCTTAGGAATACTCAGCAAACTGAAAACTGTACCAAGGTTTTTGCCACTTAAATGAGGTCATGTCATTTCATTTTCTATTCTACCAAAACTAGAACTCAAATAGACTTCAATTTGGATACCCAGATTGGAACCCTACCCTTTGTGTCAGTCCCTTTGACCCCTTTCCTATTATTTCCAAGCATATTTTCTAACTATTATATAGGTATATATTTACTTTTTGTTGTTTGTTTTCTTCTGTCTGGAATATTTTCTATCTTTGATCTTCTGCTTATTTACACTAAAACTATTATAAAAATCAGGAAAAAATTCCACATTATTCCTGCATTTGATGTTGATTTTTATAATTACACTTAAATTTCTTTTTTTTTTCTGAAGTCCTATAGCATTTAGGGAAGGAAGAAAGAATCCAACAAGTTGACAGTAATATTCTAGAGCGGCGTTTTCCCCAAGCAATACTGTAAATTCTTATAGTAAAGGAAATGTGTCATTTATTTTTCTTATAGTCCTCAATGCCACCTAGCCTATTCCTCCATACCTACTAATTTCTCAATTAGCATTTGGTTAATGGATAGAGACTTGCATTAGTCTTTAAAGTAAGCATTTATTATCCAGAAAAATCTCACTAGTGGGAAACAATATTAATGCATTAGTGGAGTCAGTCAAACATTTTGTCCTGAGTTGATGGTGCTTAGGTGAGTTCTTCTACAATAAACTGAGATCTCAGAATGAAAAATAGTAAGATTTTCTGATTTTTGTCCCTATTTATATGGTGTCAGATTACATATACAATTTTGTCTCCTTCTATTTATAATAGGAGTATTGTTTCCAGAATAACTTTGTCAAGAGGAACAAAAATATAGTAAAACTTAACAGGTCTCTTTCATTAAAGAGGGATTTGACTTGGGAGAACTTATGGATTCTTTCAATAATTATTTAAAATTTGAGAGTAAAATTAGCTTAATGAGAGACTAATATTTCAATCCACAGATCAACTTGAGTACTACACGCTAAGGAATTAAAAGACAATCACAGACATGAATAAAATGCATGCATTAAACCATTCTAGAGAGACCTTCAATCAGATGGATTGATACTATGGTTGTAACAATGGGATCAAACCCATTAGCTCTTGTGAGGATAGCACAGGATCATGAAGGGTTTTTTTTTATATTTTATTAGTCTGCATACAGTAATTCATATCTATATATAGATAGATAGAGATATATAGATAGATAGAGATAGAGATAGACATAGGTATAGATATATATCGTGCTTCATATGTATATTTTTTGTTTTGTACAATGATTCATATGCATTATATTTTGTATAACTAATTACCATTGATCTATACCTTTTATCACCCTATCTTTTCAAGTCCCCATTGAACCTTTCCCATTTCTTTACTCACGACTCTACCCACCAACCTCTCTTCCTGTACACAAACAGTAACTCAAGATGGATCAGAAACCTAGGAATAAAACCTAAAACCATAATATCATAAGAGACAAAATGGGGGAATATTTAGAAATCCTAGCCTACAATATAAACAGCCCAAAAGGCACAACCTGTTGTTGTTGACTGCCTTCAAGCCAAGGACAATTCATAGAGACCCTATGAAGAAAATGCTCGAAGCCCCTCTAAAGCTATCGACATTTATCAAAGTTCATAGAGTTTTGCAAGCATGTTATTTGGGAAATGTAAGCCTCTCCTGCTTCCAATGCAAACAGCCAAAAAAATACAACCTGGAGAGGTTAAAATCAATTCACGTGGTCTAAATCTTTGTGTGTATAAAAAAATGTTTCCAATAGAGTAGAAATAAAGCCCTTAGGTTGAGGGAAAATATTTCACAATGACGTTTCAGACAAGGGTCTTGTAATTAATGTTCACAAAACAGTACAGGGTCCACAGAAGAAAAATACTGATAACTCAGTTACAAAATGGGCAAATGACATGAAAAGACTCTTTGTAAAGGAGGGCATTTGGATGGCCAGTAGTACTTTGATCTGTTTGACAAAGAGGCACAATGCTTTGGAAATGCCTCAATAATATTAATCAAAGAGAACATTTGTTTTATTACTTAACTATATGAGTGCTGTTCATCTAGTGTCTCCCTTCTCTGTTCTGATGACTGCCTCTTGGTCCAAGTATAGGTTTCACATTAGCACAATCAAATGTTCTAGAATTCCCATTCTTCTCAGAGTCAGCCACAGCTTGTTGTGATCCACACAGTCAAAAGCCTGGATCATTCAACATTCTACCCAAACTATCTCTAAGTATTGCCACAATGGCTTGAATTTGTTTTTCATCTCTTTCAGCTAAAGAAACACTGAGCAAGTCTGACCCTTTTTTTTTTTCTGACTCAAGCTCTCCGCACATTTAATTATAGTATCTTGCTTTGTCATCCTGAGCTACCTTCTGAAATTTTCTGTTCAGCTCTTTGATTTCTTGGTTTCTTCCTTTAGCTTTGGCTTCTTGGCACTCTAATGCAATACTTAGAATCTCATCTGACATCCCTCTTGGTCTTTTCTTCTTCTTCAACTTTTGTAATGATCTTTTGCATTCTTGATGGATGATTTAGGGCTCTTGTACATAGGGTCGCTATGAGTCACAAGCGACTCGAGGGCGCATAAAAACAACAATATGAGGACTACTATGAATTTCCTTTTAAATCGGATTTTATTGTTTGTTCTCCATTTTACACTTAGTTATAATTATTCCATTTTGCCTTTTCTTTCTCTTGAATTCATGCCTTTTTGCCTATGTCTTTTTACCATGTTATTTGTCATCTCATAGCCTGGTGAATTCACACAGCTTTTCTAATTTGTGAACTGTCTTTGGGATTTCATCATTTGCAAAAAAAGACAGCATCAATTCATATGTACATTCTCATTTTTTAGGAGAAAAATTGACATGGTCTGGAGGTAGAAGAGTGGACATTTGAAGTAGAAAAATATCGTTCACAAATGGTTAGGTTCCCCAAGGTCACTGCATGCATAGTAGAAAATTATGTATTATGCAAATAACCTTGAAACTCATTTTGATAAATGTGAAGTTAAACATTTCCTTTGTTGTTGTTGTTGTTGTTGTTGTTGTTATGTGCCATCGAGTCACTTGCGACTCATAGCGACCCTTTGTACAACAGCCCTCAACTCTGTTCTGTCTTGTACCAATCCCACTGTCTCTGACACTCCCATCCTGATAACCTCAGTCACCGAATCAATCCACCTCATAGAGGGCCTTCCCCTCCTGCACTGTACCTCCACCCTCTCCAGCATGATGTCCTTCTCCAAGGACAGGTCTCTCCTCACAACATGTACAAAGTATGTTAGACGGAGCCTCAGAATCCTTGCCTCCAAAGAGCCACCCAGTTTAACCCTTTCTAGGATGAATCTGTTTGTTTTCCTAGCAGTCCATGGTACTCTCAATACTCTTCTCCAGCACCACAGCTCGAAGGCATCAATTCTCCTTCTGTCTTCCTTGGTCATTGTCCAATTATCTGATGCATAACAAGTGATTGCAAAGATCATGGCCTGTATCAGACGCACCTTGGTCTCCAGAGAGACACATAAGTTTTCCTCCAGAACTGAAGTAAATCAATATACATCCAGTTGAACTATTGATAGTTTCTTAATCATTGATCCAAATATGAGTTTTCGATTGGTAGATGCATAAGTTGATTTGGATATCAATCAAAGACAGATTCTGGGTTTGAAATTTAGGCTATGTCTTAAGTGCAGCTCAAGTGCTCCTTGCAGGTAAAGATGATGAAGCTCTATCTTTCCTACTGGATGCATGGAGCCAGTGAAGCTATTTCTTGAAAAGGGACATCATACTTGGAAAGATAAAGTATCAGTGCAGGAGAGGAAGAGCCCAGATGAGGTGGATAGACACAGTGACTAAAGCAATGGACTCTTGTGTGTTAGAGATGATGAGGATGACACAGGATAGGGCAGAGTTCAGACCAACTGATCATGAGGTTTCTGTGAGTTGTACTGGATGTGATAGCACCTAAAAACAACGGAAGCATTTGTTCACTGAATGAGATGTAAGAAGAATATTCAACTCATTGTTTCTGTGTCAGAAGCATTTGAGAGCTGAGCCTCTGTGAGGTTTCTGAAGCTATAAATCACATAGCAGGAGAATGTGCATCTTTTTACTTGGTGCCTTTGGTGGATTAGAACCATCAGAGAGCTGTGGTATTTGTGGTTAGCAGAATAGCTTACATGTAGGATATCCAATATTAGCTAGTATCAAAGAAATGATGATTTCTTTTCTCTTATTTGCTTCCTCTTTCCTCTTTCTTTTTCTTCCTCTCTCTTGGTAAAATGCACACAATGACTTTTCATTAAGTTGAATATATATATTAGGTGACTGCATTATCAAAGTCAGAAATGTTTCTATAATGCTTTTGTTATTTCACCTACAATGATTACGGTCATATATAAAACTTTTACACATAGGATATGACAACTTGCCAGATATGACAGATGGGGCTTTGATCTTAGCCTTTCCATGTCTCTTATGTTTAAATTAGGTTATTAGATCTGGTTGTACAGAAAAGTTATGGTATATTTTGCATCATTAAAATTGCTTTGTCTTGCTTTAATTTTTGCATAGAAGGCTACTGGAGTGTTTAGTTATGTATACTTCCCCAATCAAGATGAAATGAACTATACTCAGGTTTAACTCTGGAGCTTACTAGTCTTTGGTCTTTTACTAAAGATTTTCCAGGGTTGGAACCATTATGAGTTAAACGGCACAAAAAGATGAAATGAACTAAGCATGGCAGAGAACCTTGTTTTTGATACTGCTGAGTATCTCTCTTCTCAGTTTGTAAATTATTGTGGAGGGATGAGATGTTTGATGTTGATAATCCAGGTAGTATTCTCATTACACACAAGAAAACCATTTGCAGATTGGGGCACTCAAAACCATCATAGATGACACTAGGGGTTTATTTCCAAGAAAGAAAAAAAATCATAGCATTCAAATGTGTTCATGCATGTGTTCATGGACATATGAATACATTAATACTAGAAGAGGGATTAAAAAGAACTAGGAAGTTTATAATATATACACTTTGAAAGATATTTAATAATCTTTTTCAGAGTTTCAGAGGCAGAAGAGAACAGGACAAAGGCCCTCACTAAAAAGTTACATGTCTAAAACATCTGACTGAAATGCTGATAATTGGCAAATTTCAGTTTCAGTTAAAATATTAAATACTAATGAATATAAACAAAATCAATCCATGCATAGACAACAGTTTTGCAAACCCAAGCACACAAATAAAATGCCATGGTTCCGGACAACTCTTTATGTCGCTGCCTTATCAAGAACATAGAGAAGGGCTTTCTGCATTGGCTTTTCTTAGTTGGATTTAAAAGAGATTGTGGTACCAGAAATATCATGGCTGATATCAAATAGATTATCTGTGATAGTAGAGATTTACTGAAGAATGAGTATTTAGTTGACTATTAAAAGACATTTGACTGTGTGGATTATAACAAGTTATGGCTGACAGACAGTGAGAAGAATTGAAAGCCTAGAATACTTAATTGTATTCATGGAAAACTTAGAACAAGAAACTTTTGTCCAAACAGAGCAAGGGAACACTGTTGTTTTTAAGTGCCATCAAGTCATAGATGACTCATAGTGACACTTTGCTAAGAAAGGCTATTCCTTTGAAGGTGATACCTTGGAAAGGTGGTAGGTGAAGGAGAAGATGATCCTCAATGAGATTCAGTGACCACAGCAATGGGCTTAAATGTCTCAGAGATGATAAAGATGACCCAGGATAATACAGGGTTTATATCTGTTGTTTATAGCATCACACTGAGTTATTTTAAATTCGACAACATCTAAAACAAAATTTACTTCTATGAAATGAATGAATACAAATATAAGAATGGGCTTGAGAATAGTAGAGATCATGAGGATGGCACATGATAGGGCTGTTGTTTATAAGGTCCGTTATGAGTAGCCTACGACTCGACAGCACTTAACAGCAACAATAGCATATTGAGAGACCAATTGGTCTAGTGGACAGATAGTGATGCTACCAAGTCAAAGGTGGATGACTCTAATATGTGGCTCTCAGGCCTGTTTTTATTTGATTTTGGTCAAATATTCTTCTAGGTCGTATAGCCCCGGTCTGTCCACTTGCTGTACAGAGGTAACTCGTGGTTTCTGTGAAGCTGAACACTGTAACACTGATGTGTCAAATGTGAGAATGGTTATCCATGGTGGACAATGTTTGGTGGAACTCCCCAATTAAAACAAGCTTGGGAGCAGGAGGGGCATCCACTTCTGAAACAGCTTGATTCCGGAAGCTCTATGAACTTGGAGAAAGGATGAAAGTTATACAAGTGTCCAGGTCTTTGGTTCATAGGACTTGACAGCACTTAACAACAACATAAGTCATAGTCAATTCAAAACCAGCTAATAGCAACAACAAATTATTTGATTCTAGAACAGTTAAATTATAATCTGAAACCTCAATACTCCCTCATGTTACAAAAGTGTACATGTTTTTGCTGTTATGTGCCATTGAGCCACTTGAAATTCTATGTACAATAGCCCTGAACACCCTATATCCTGTGCCAACCTTCTTATTGTTTCTGACATTCCTAATGCAATACCCTAGTCACTGAATCAATCCATCAAGGGTCATTATCTTTTGTGCTTTCCCTCCACCCTTCCAAGCCCCTCTCCAAGGTCTGGTTCCTCTTGCAACATGCCCAGAATATGTCAGGTGAAGCCTCAGAATCCTTGCCTCCAAGGAACTGGCTGATTTTACTCTTTATAGGATGAACCTGTTTTTTTCTCCAGTATATTCAATACTCTTCTCCAGCACCTCAACTCAAATGTATCAATGCTCCTTCTATCATCCCTAGTCGTTTTCCAGCTTTCTGACGCATAGCAAGTAATTCCTACACTAGAGCTGCTTGGTAGCTATGAACCGTCAGAAAACTGGGGCTCTTGGCTTATCAATTCAGTTCTCTAAAGACTAGGCTAAAAGTGTTCATTGTGTTTAAGCAGTAATGAAAATTAAATACAAATATAAAACACAATAACTATAATTTAAAAACCCAAAGAAATAATTGCCATTCTTAGAAAAATATATCTAAATTATTTCAGAAGAAAAAAAAATCTGAGTGATCTTATTAAAAATCAGTAGAAAATCATTTTTGCTTAAAGGGTACAAGAAGTCCCAATATTTTTACAGGTATATTATATCAGAAAATTCAAGAAGCAAATAATTTTAACTTTATCCAATATAAAGAAAGTTTAAACATATCAACTAGGAAAAATACAACTTGTTTTATATTCTGATTTTAAACTTGATATCAAAATCGTAGTATAACATTAAGAGGAATGATGCATGCCATTTATTTTTAATAATATAAAGGTAAAAAATACCAACTATATGATATATTGTTGGCATATTCCAGCAAACACAAGTTTCATAACATTTTAAAATTTATTAAACTCTGAATAATCTGCTAGTAAGAATGCAAATTTGATTCAATATCAGAAAACCTTTACGGTAACCATCAGAAGAAAATTTCATAACCATTTTAACAGGAGACTAAATAAATCTCTGACAGCATTGAACAAATATTTGTATGGGAAAATTCTAAGTAAATTAAAAGTAAAAATATGACATATGGAAAAAAGATCAAAGTTGCCAAGGATTTAATCTTGCTTAGAACCACAATCAACACCCATAGGATAGCAATAAAGAAATCAAGACATGCTGATGTGTTATTTTCTGTGCTGTTAATTCTTCTGAAACTCATGGCAACCTGATCCTCCCTATACTGAGCTAGCACCTGAGTTATCCTGTCAATTCATTTCATCCGGGTCTTCCTCCCCTGTGCTGTCCATTTATGCTTCCATGCATGATATCTTTCTCTAAGAACGAGTGCCTAATGGCCATGTGCTCAAAGTACGTTAGATGGTGTTTCAAAATATTTTCATCCAAGGAGAAACTTGGTTTCACCTTCTCCAAGACAGGCCTAATGGTTGTCCTGGCTGTATGTGTTCAATATTCTTCTCCAGCATTACAATTCAAAGGTATCAATTCTTCTTCTGTCATCCTTCATCATTTTCCATCTCTCTGATGCATAGCAAGTAATTGTGAAGGCCATGGTCTGGATCAGGCAGACCGAAGTAATTTCTCCTCAGCATTCTGAAGAGCTCCTTGACAGCACCAGTGGTGCCAAGAGTGTTGATTGTGGAGCAGAACAAGCTGAAAGTGTTAACAACTCAATCTCTCCCCAATTCATTGTGGTGCTGCCAATTGGCCTAGTGGTGAGAATCTTTGTCTTCTTGATGTTAAGCTTCAATCCTTATTTAAAACGACAGTTTCTGATCTTATACAGCAAAAACTTCAGGTCCTCCTCAGTTTCAGCAAGCAAAGTTGTATCATTTGCACAGCACAGGTTGTTGACAAGTTTTCCTCCAACCCTGCTGCCATATGCCTCCTCATAAAGTCCAGCCTCTCAAATGATTTGTTCTGCATATAGATTGAAAAGGCATGGAGAAAAGAAGCATTCCCAACATATTATGAAAGTCTTCAGTGAAGGACCTTTTTAAAATCCAAAATAACAAGGGTGTTAATTTAATCACTAAGATGTGCCCGCCGAATGCAAGCAGAACATAATCGAAGCCCTGCTATTTTCCATTGATTCATACGTATATGATAATTGAACAATGAATAAAGAATACTGAAGAAGAATTGATGTTTTAAATTGTGGTGTTGGCAAAGAGTAGTAAATATACATGCAATTGCTCAAAGAATAAACAAATCTATCTTAAAGGAAGTGTAAACAGCATGCTCTTTAGCGAAAAGAAAGGTGAAATTTTGTCTCATGTGATGTGGCTAGGATTCAGGAGTGGCATTCCCTAAAAAAGGACATCAGTCTATGGGGGAGAGAATAGTCTAAAAGTATTATATTTTAGGGCATTATTTTTATCGTAGGAGTATGCAATGAGGGTTATAGAGTGGATTATATTTGGGGCTAGGGGGTGGGGTTTGGGGAGGTGCGGGGGGGGGATTGTGTACCAATGAGGGAGTTTTTCTTTTGCTTTTCAAGGAGAGGAGCAAATGGGAGGGGGGAGGGGAGAGGGGTTTGTGCGGGGAGAAGGGTGCAACAATGAATGAATGGAATTCCAAAATCTCTGTAGATGTTCATTGAAATGAAAAATAAACAACCTAAATTAAAAAAAAAAAAGACCGTAAGAGTGGCAGCCAACTCTTTTAAAGAAAAAGAAAACTAAGTATCTATAATTACTATTGTAAAGAATGTACAAATAAATAGATTTCAGTTAAAGCTTAAAAAAAAAAAAGGACATCATACTTTGTAAAGTAGAGATTGAAAGAGAGGAAGACCTTCAAGGAGGTGGAATGACACAGTAACTCAACAGTGACTTGAATACAGTGGAGATTAAACACATACAAAAAAAGTTTTAATGTTTTCACAGGATCCCTGTGAATCACAGTTGACTCAGTGGCACTGAACAACAACACAAAGATATGTAGGTCCCTATGTGTCCAATGGAATTATGCAGATGACACAACTTACCTTGCTGAAACTGAAGAGAACCTGAAGCACTTGAGGCATAAGATCAAGGACTGCAGCCTTCAATATGGATTGAAAGTCAACATCAAAAAACAACAACAACAAAGTTTATCACCACCGGGCCAATTTGCAGCATCATGATAGACAGTGAAGAGATTGAGATTGTTAATAGTTTTAGTTTGCTTGACTCAACAATCAACACTCTTGGTACCAGCAGCCAGGAAATAAGAAGATGAATTGTACTGGGGATGTCTACTGTCACAGACATCTCCGGAGTACTGAAGAGCAACATTATCAGTCAGTCAGCCAGTCAGTCAGTCAGTCAGTCAGTCAGTCAGTCGGGTCAATCAGTCAGCAAAAATGTCACTGATGTGCCCCCAATGCAGGCCATGGTCTTCTTATTTATTTGCTGTGCATCAGAAAGCTGGACAATGACTAGGGATGAGAGAAGGAGAATTGATGCCTTTCAGCTGTGGTGCTGGAGAAGAGTTTTGAATATACCATAGACTACTAGAGGAACAAACAGGTTCTATGTGGAGAGGATAAAACCAGGCTACTCCTTGGAGGCAAGGATTCTGAAGCTTCGTCTGACATACTTTGGGCATGTTGCAAGGAGGTACCAGTGCTTGGAGAAGAACATCATGCTTGGGAGCTTGGAAAGACAGCACAAGAGAGAAAGACTCTCGATGAGATGGATTGACTCAGTGACAGTGGTAATAGAGGTAGGTGTGTCAAAGACCATAAGCTTGGCTCAGGATAAAGCAGGGTTCAGAGCTGTTGTTCACAGAGTCACTATTGAGCTGCAAGCAACTTAAGAGCACATAACAATAACAACAATATGCTTCAAAAATATATCATTGAATGTCTACGTAGTATTATAAGACAATCAAAGAAAAAAGACATGTAAGTGGGAAAGGATGAATTTTAAATATAATTATTTTCAGATCATGTAATTGTATGTATATATATGTGTATATACATCTATATATACACACTCACTAACAACAACAAAAATTCCAAAAATAAATAGAAGCTCCCAAATCTGGAATCTTCACACAAATCACATTGTTGTTGAGTATGTTAGAGTCAAAACCAACCAATAGTTGACCCTCAGATGGGTTTTCAGAGGCAGTTAACCACAAGGGAGGAAACTTCTCCCAGAGAGCAGCTGGTGGCCTCAAACCCCGTGTCTTCAGGACTGCAGCTTATCTTTTTGCCGCTATGCCACCAAAGCTCACTACACAAATCAGAGAAGTAAGTAATACAATATAGTGGTATTTCAAGATGTTGTTGTTACTGTTGAGTGCCATTGAGCCGTAGATGACTCATAGTGACCCTTTAAAACATGACCTGAACACTTGCATAACTTTCATCATTTCTCCAAGTTCATAGAGTTTCCGGAGGCAAGCTATTTCATAAGTGGATGCCATTCCTGCTTCCAAGCTTGATTTAATCAAGAAGCTCCACCAAACACTGTCCACCATGGGTAACCATTATCACGTTTGACCCATCAGTGTCACAGTGTTTACCATCACAGCAACCATGAGTTACTTATGTACAGCAAATGGACAGACCAGTGCTATACTACTTAGAAGAATGTTTGACCAAAACCAATTAAAACCAGGCCTGAAGGCTGTAGATTAAAATCACCCACATGTGGCTTGGTAGCATAACTTGCTATCTACTAGGCCAAAAAAGTTCTTAGTTGTTATCTTAATTGATAATATTTTTGAAATAAGGTAACCAATACACAGATATATCAATACAAGCACTTAATTCATTATGGTTGTATTGATATTTTTTTAGTTGTATTGATATATTACAGTAATATATTTTTTATGGTAAAAGCAAATTTATGTGGAAAAAAATAAATTTATGTGAAAAAATTATCTTGGAATAATACAACCACATACGTACACTATCTGTATGTGTTAAAGGTGAAGTTTTCCTTACAACGATACAGAGATTAAAGGTGGTTGTTTTGTGCTATCAATAACTGATTCATATCACATCGACATAATACTGATTGTTGATGAGTCTTCCTCTGATCTTGATGCCACATCTTGTTCAGAGTCGAACTTCTTCAATAACTTGCTCAGCTTACAGACTTAATAGGTACGTATGCAATTGTCGTTAGGTGCACTTGAGTTGTGTATGACTCATAGCAACCCAATGAACAACAATTTATTTATCTTGTACCAATCTCACAATCTGTAACACATTCAAGCACATTACAGCTGTTGTTCTGTCAACTCAGCTAGTCAAGAGTCTTCCTCTCCTTCTCCATCCCTACACCATTCCAAGCATGCCTTTCTCCAAGAAACCCTCCGGTGGGTTTTCAGAGGCAGTAAGCCTGTTGGGAGAAGATTGTCCATTTTTCTACCAAAACATAGCTAATGAATTAAAACCATATTCTTTGAGTTGTCAACACAGCTCCTTACCATGTTTGTTGTTGTTATGTGCATGCCTACAAGGTGACTGCGACTCATAGTAACCCTATGAGAAAGAGATCTGAAACTTGCTCTATCTTGTGACATCCTTATTATCCCTGATGCACTTGAACCCAGAGAGCCCACTGTTACAGTCCCTGTATCAATCCATCTCATTATTGAGGCTATCCCGTGGACTGTTTAGAAAACAAACAGGCTTGTCTTGGAGAAAGTATAACTAGAATGCTTTTTGGAAGTAAGGGTGGTGAAACTTCATCTCACAAACTTTTGTTGGAGAAAAACATCATGCTTGGAAAGATGGAGCATCAGTATAAGAGAGAAAGACCTTTCCCATATGTAGTTCTAAAAGAATCTAACAACGTTAAAAAACAAAACAAAACAAAACCCTAAACAACAACAAAACCCCAACAAGCTAATTGTATGTCATGGGGCTAGTGTTGTCATACCAAAGATGCATAGTTATTATCCACAAGCAGGAGAAAGATGGGCACTCCTACCATGGAAATTACTGCCTCTGAAAGCTCACTGGAGTATCAGTTATGAATCATTTCCAACTTGAGAGTACATAATAACTGGTTGCCTATTGAAAGGCATTAGGTCATTAGTTCATAAAGTAGCTATGACAACAGCAATCAACAACAACAAGAAGTGGGTAAAATGTCACACAGCAAACCCCAAAGCAGTCTGTTCAAATCCACCAACTACTTGACAGGAGAAAGATGGTCAATCTTCTCATATGTAATTTATAGCCTCTGAAAACTTATGGGCAGACCAGTTATGAATCAGTTCTGACTGATACAATTCTTACACATAGTAATAGCACATATTTTTATCTTACATGATGAAATAATATTATAATATACATGAATAGCAAAGAATTTTCTAAAGGAAATAAAAATAAAAACCAAAAACAAAAAACACCTCCCAAAACACCTGAGAGAAGTACTTACACTTTCCAGGTATTTATTGGTGTTTCTGTGGTTGTTAAACATATAGAGTCAGAACTGATCCATAGCTGACTCTCTGGCGAGTTTTCAGTTGCCATTATTTGCACAGGAGGAGACTGCCCATTTTTCTCCTGCAAAACAGCTAGTGGTATTGAACCATGTGTCATTAGGATTGCAGTAAACAATTTATAAAAAATTACTCTAAAGAATAAATCCTCCTACACATGGAAATAAAATGTCATTTTTGTCATCACCTTGTGTATTCTCATTGCTACAGAGAGGGAAATGACTCATAGCTGACTCTTCAGCAGGTTCCTTTTGATTACTTATCTGTGATACCAATGGTGTTTGTTGATAGTAGATTTAAGAAGAAATGAAATTGCTGATAATTTCAATCCTTTCTCCATCCATCATGATATTGTCTATTGGCCTAGTAGAGAGGATTTTTGTTTTCTTGATGTTGAGATGTAATCTACATTGAAGTCTTTGATCCACTGCAGCAAGTACATAAAGTTATCCTTTCAACAAGCAAGGTATGTCATCTCTGTATAACCCAGGTTGCTGATGAATCTTCTAATCTTGATGCCATATTCTTGTTCAGAATCCAACTTCTTCAATGACTTGTTCAATGTTTAACAGATATCTATATAGTTGGTATATAGATAGTTTATATAGTTGTTTTTAGGTGCCATTGTTTTGTGTATGACTTATAACAACCCTCTGAACAACAGATCAGAAATCCTATCCTATCCTGTGCCAACCTCACAGTCCCTGACACATTTGAGCCCATTACAGCAGCCATTCTGTCAATCAGCTAGTTGAGAGTCTTCTTCTTCTTCATCATCCCTACACCTTTCCAAGAATGATGTCTTTCTCCAAGGAATAGCCTCTTTTAGAAACCTGCCTAAAGTATGCAAGACAAAGCATACTTTTACTCTGGATTGTTGCTTTTGTTGTTGTTGTTGTTAGGTGTCATTGAGTTGAATAAAATCCATAGTGATCTTATGAACAACAGATCTGAACCCTGCCCTCTTCTGGGCCATCCTCACATTTCCTGACACACTGGAGTTCAATGCAGCAGACACCATGTCAATCCACCTAGTTGGAGGTCTTCTTCTCTTCTGTAATTCCTACATCTTTCCAAGCATGATGTCCAAGGAATAGGTAACATGCCAAAGTACATGAAATGAAGCTTTATCATCTTTCCCTCCATGCAGCACTGCACTTTCTCCAAGACAATTAATTTGTTGTTTTGGCAGTCCATGGGATATTAAGTGCTCTTTTCCAATACTATAACACAAAGGCTTTAATTCTTCTCCTGTCATCCTTATTCATCGTCCAGCTCTCAGATGTACAGCAAGTAATTGGAAAGACCATGGCCTAAATCAGATGCACCTTAGTCCTCAAACTGACATCATTGTTCCTTAATAATTTGGAGAGGTACCAAGAGGGCAGACTTTCCCAGTGTGATATGTCTCCTGATTTCCTGACTGTTGGTAGGTACCAACAGTGTTGATTGTGATTAAAGTAAGATAAAGTTGTTGACAGTTTGAATCTTTTCTACATTGGTTATGTTGTTGCCTATTGTTCTAATGGCAAGAATATTTTTTCTTGACACTGAGATGCAATTCATACTGAAGGCTGTATGTTTTGACCTTCCATGACAAGTGATTCAAGTCCTCCTCACTCTTAGCAAGCAAGGTTATGCCATCTACCTAATGCAAGAATTTCTGAGTCTTTCTGTGACTCCGTAAAAGAAGATTGTGGCATCAAGATCAGAGCAAAACTTTACTCTGGATGTAGAATAATTATTAAATGATTCGAGATAGTAACTTAAAAAAACAAAACACAACAACACCAAAACACTAAAACCAAACAAAAAAGAACCAACAAAAAATGGTTCTTTTCCTCAAAATAGAATTCCAAATAGATAAAAGATCTAAATTTGGAAGTCAAGCTTTACATTTTCAAAAGAGAAGGTAAAGTATATCATTCTGACCTTAAAATTGAGGAAAAAAGTTCTTGGCATCTTAAAGACAAAACTAAAGAAGTAAAACTACATTAAAAATTAAAATTTTCATTTTCTCAGAAATCACTATATAGAAATTGAAAGAAAGAATAGGCTTAGAAACAATGTGTGCATCACATAAAATGGACAAAGGATTCATATGAGGAATTAATCAGCAAGCTGGATAACTCAACAAGGAGCCTGGCTGGAGCAGTGCATAAGATAATGCTGAAGGCTGCGAGTTCACAGCTTAGAATTAGAAAAGCTGTCTCCTAAGAAATCTGATAGAAGGTCAATATTAATTGGAATGAACTAAGTGACAAGAAACGTGTTATTGTTTTTTTAGTTCTACGTCACTAAAAGGAAGAAAATAATAAAGTGAAAACGTAAAAAAAGTAGTACAATGTTGTTAGATGCTGTCAAGTCCACTACAACTTATAGCAATCCTAGAAAGGACAGATCTTTACCCTGTCCTATACTGTGCCATCCTCACACCCTAGAACCCATTGCTGTAGTTACTGTGTCAATCCATCTGGTTGAGGGGCTTCCCCTTTTTTGTCATTCCTCTACCTTTCCAAGCATGATGACCTTCTCTAAGGGATAGCTCTTTAAACAACATTCCCAAAGTATGATAGATGAAGCTTTATCATATTTTCCTCCATGAAGCATTCTTTTTCAAGATTTATTTATTTTTAAAGAAATGTTTGTCTTTTAATTGCCATTTTAACAAAATTTTACAGAAAAGTTACATTTTCATTCATTCATTTTTGTACATTTTATCCCCTCTCTTTCCCTTCCCCCTCCCCAAGTTGACTTTTTTCTTTTCATTAGTTTATTTACAAAATTCTAATACAAATTCAAACAAATTCCGTCAATTTCCCATACCCTCCCACCTATCAAAGTGTACAACCCAATGATTAATCCCTCTTTCCCCCTTTACATCCACATCCCTCTGCTTCAAGCCTCTCCCACCGCTCCTGGATACTTACACTCATTCTACAATAATGATCTTATACAATATTTATCCTTGTGGGACTGAGTTAGTTCACTCACCATGATGCTCTCCAGTTCCTCCCAAGTTAGGAAATAATTTACAAAGTTATGGTTCCTGTGTGCTGCATAGTATTCCATTGTGTGAATGTACCTTGATTTCTCAATCCATTTCTTTGTGGTTAGACATTTGGGCTGTTTTTATGTTCTTGCAATGGTGAATAATGTTGTTGTGAACAGTGCTGCATCTTTTCCAAGACATATCTGTTTGTTCTCTGGGCTGCCCATGAGATATCCAGTACTTTTTTCCTAATACCACAGTTCAAAGGCATGAGTTATTCTTCTGCCATCCTTATTCACTCTTTAGCTCTTAGATACATAGCAAGTGATTAGAATTAGAGTGGATAAAATAGGTTCCAAACATTGTTGTTGTTATTATGTTTCATTGAGCCATCTGTGACTCATAGCAACCCTATGGACACCAGTTCTAAAACCTGCCCTGTCCTGGGCCATTCTCACTGACATCAAAACACCTACCTCTGCTAGCCCAGTTATTATATCAATTCATCTCATTCAAGGTCTCTGTTTCTCCTGCTGTCCCTCCACCCTTTGAAGCATGATGCCCTTCTCCAATGACCAATCTCACCAAGCCATATGCCCAAAGTATGTGAAACAGAGCTTCAAAATCCTAACTTCCAAGGAGAAACTTGATTTCACCCTCTCCAAGATAGGCTCCAAAAACCAAAAACATGATAATATCCTCAACTTTCTTCAGCAACCATGGACTGCTAGGAGAACAAACAAGTTTGTCCTGGAGAGGATGAAACTGGAATGCTCCTTGGGGGCAAGGATTCTGAAGCTTCGTCTGACATACTTTGGGCATGTTGCAAGGGGGGACTGGTCCTTGCAGAGGGACATCATGTTTCGGAGAGTGAAAGGACAGTGCAGGAGAGGAAGACCTTTGATGAGATGGATCGATTCTGTGAGTTGGGTGGGAGGGAATGAGTTTGAGACAGTGAGGTTGGCACAGGATAGGATAGCATTTAGGACTCTTGTACACAGGGTCGCTATGAGTCTCAAGGGACTTGATGGCACATAACAACAACAACAACAACAACAACGTGTTGTTGAGTCAAATACGACTCAGAGTAAGCTTTGCACAGAAGAACTGAACTCTGTACTATAATTAACCTCATTTCTGTACAAATATAAGACAGTTTGTAGAGTTTACAGAGGCATCTAATTTAGGAAGTGGATGCCACTCTTCCTTCCCATCACAAATCTATCTGAAAGCTCATCCAAACATTGTATATAATGAGTAACCATTATGGCATTTGTCAAGATTATGGAACAGTGTTCAGCATCACAGCAATTCCAAGTGGTGCAGTACAGCAAATAGACAAATGCCTTTAAAAGAATATTAATTCTAAAATTAAGAAAAACCCACAGGCTCTATAAGACTTTAAAGCCATACCATCAAGTGGTCCTAAGGCTCAAGGGCCACCCACTTTAGAGAGGGAAAAATAACATTAACCCACAACAAACACGGCCCCAGAAACTTCCCTTACATGGCTGCCATCAAGATGAGATGGCCATTGAGATGCTAGCAAGCCAGCCAACTCCCCAAGAGAAGGAAGAATCCAAGACCCCAGCGCCCAGACCAGCCCATGGACCCATCTCCTCCTTATCTGTTTTAAAGACACACCCTCAGAAACTTAACGAGGTAAAAAGGGAAGCCACAGACTGGGAAAAAGTTTTTGGTAATGACATGTCAGACAAGGGACTTATATCTAGAATTTATAAAATACTCAAGCACCACAAGAAGATAAAGGAGAATTATCCAATTGAAAAATGGGCACAGGATATGAACAGACACTTCACCAAGGAAGACATTCAGATGACCAACAAGCACATGAAGAAATGTTCAAAATCCCTAGCTCTAAGACAGATGCAAATCAAGACAATCATGAAATATCAGCTCACTCCAGTAAGACTAGCAAAATTTAACAGAACAGCAAGCAACAAATGCTGGCAAGGTTGTGGAGAGATTGGAACCCTTATTCACTGTTGGTGGGAGTGTAAAA
>NW_006400001.1:3647298-3664187 GCF_000299155.1 Elephantulus edwardii
TGTGCGGGGAGAAGGGTGCAACAATGAATGAATGGAATTCCAAAATTTCTGTAGATGTTCATTAAAATGAAAAATAAACAAACTAAATTAAAAAAAACACACACTCAATATACATCTTAAACTATATCTATAGAGAAAAGTTACACAATACTTCAAGATACATTTTAAGCTTAGTGTTACACTGCATGAATACTTTTTGTTAATGTAACAAATTTACATAATGGTGTTTTAACATATACACATATATTTATATAGTTTCTTCAATGCAAGTTTGTACAAATTTCATGTTCAACCAGAAATTAAACTTTCCTCCTGAAAATAGTTTATTATTTTCTAACTTCCTAAGTTGTCTGTTGTTCTTTGTCATCAAGTTGCTTGCAACGTACAGTGACCCTATGTCCAATAGTTCTAAACCTTGCTTTCTCCTTAGCTAATCTCACTGTCTCTCACATACCTACCCTAATTATCCCAGTTATTGTGTCAATTCATCTCATCAAATGTCTTCCTCTCTTGCTCTGTCCCTTGATCCTTCCCAGCATGATATCCTTCTCCAAAGACTGGTCCCTCCTGGCTATATACCCAAAGTATGTGAAATGGAGGGTCAAAATCATTGCCTCCAAGAAGCAGCTTAGTTTTACCTCTACTGGATAGACCTCTCTGTTCTCTTGGTAGTCCATTGTATCTTCAAAATTCTTATCCAGCACCACAACTCAAAGACATCAACTCTTCTTCTGTCACCCTTGGTCATTGTCCAGCTTTTTGATGAGCAGCAAGTGATTGAAAAGACCATAGCCTGGATTAGGCATTCCTTAGTCTCTGGACTGACATTCTTGCTTTTCTACACTCTTTTCTAAGTGGCACTGGTAAATACTTTATGTTTTTGTTGTTGTTACGTGCTGTTGAGTCGCTTGTGACTCAGAGCGACCCTATGTACAACAGCCCTAAACTCTGCTCTGTCCTGTGCCAACTGTTTCTGATACACCCATCTCGATTACCCCAGTCACTGAATCAATTCACCTCATAGAGGTCCTTCCCCTCCTGCGCTGTCCCTCCACCTTACCAAGCATGATGTCCCTCTTCAAGGACCTGTCCCTCCTTACAACATGTCCAAAGTATGTTAGACAAAGCCTCAGAATCCTTGCCTCCAAGGAGCCACCCGGTTTAACACTCTCCAGGATGAATCTGCTTGTTTTCCTAGCAGTCCATGGTACCCTCAATACTCTTCTCCAGCACCACAGCTCAAAGGCATCAATTATAGCAACTTGAAAAATACAGCCCAATTTTAGTCATTATTCTTACATCCTCTATCCATTTTTTCTGGAGTGTCAAGTAATCCTTATTAATTAGGAAAAAGATACAGAAAAATAAGTTGAGCATTTTCTTAAGTGCTTAGCATTTATTACACATTTTACTATAATACATTGCATTTTATTTAAAAGCAAAATTGCTCCGGAGATGTGATTATTACCATTTTCAATTGAATCAAAACTTAAAGTCTCCTATTTACAGAACTATAATTTGCATCCTCCAAGAATCCATGGAATATCAATTGACATGTTTCAACAAAGAAGCTCAATCCTGAGGACACTCATTTATAGGATATTTGGGGACACGCACCAGGCCAAGTGACCAAAGGAGCTCCAAAGTTATGTTCATTGCAAAGAAGCATGCTCCAGCAAGATATAGACATGATCTAACAGTATCATTAACATCAGATTCAAATAAAATCTTGCTGAAAAAATAGAAAAATGATGATGGAATCAGCAGTCAAGAGTTAAAATGATGAGTTTCCCTAAGAAAATTTGTTGCAAAAGACTTTTAAAGCATCTAAAAGGAAGGACGTCACTTTAATGGTAAAGTTGTGCCTGCTCCATGCTATAGTTTCAACTTGTTCATAATCATGCAATAGCTAGATGATGGGTAAGGACTACTAAAGGCTAACTGACATGTTTGAATTATGGTGGTCCCATAGAACACTGAATAGTCTATAGAATGACACGAGAGAGAATAAATGTGTCTTGAAAGAAGTATACCAAAATAATCCTTTAAAGTATGGGTGGTGAAACTTTGCTTCTTGTGCTTTGACATGTTTTCAGGGATGATCAGACCCTGAAGAATGACAAGACAGAGTAGACAGTAGGAGGTAGATCTTCAAAAGGTGATTTGACACAAGTCCATTAATAATAGAGTCTTGGTAGCAATTGTGATAATGGTGTGGGACTGGGAAGTGTTTTGTTCTGTATCGCCATTAGTCAGAGTCACACTGCACATCATGGGGTCACTGGGAGCCAGACCAGAGCCTAACCACAACAGTCTGAAGCCAGGCTAATTCGACCTCAAGCTCATATTTTCTTTTTTCCTCTGTCCTCACTCACTTCTTGACAGCTAAGCTGCCCTAGAGCAAGAATTGTGGGTTTTTTTTTCATCTCCACATTCCTTTCCTCTCAGCATAAAATTACTCAGGAAAGTCTTGCTTAATTACTCATCATCATTGGAATTTTAGAGTTGACTTTTCCATTCTTCATATTCAATGTAAATGATAGGGCCAGAACTGGACGGAAACAATTGGGTTCAATATAGTCACTCTATGATGAAGTAAACTAAGACCTGAAAATGTCAAGTGACATTTTTATAACATTACACTCACAAAAGTAAGTGAAGAATCGACAGATACCTCTCCGCCGCCCTTCTTTTCGTCTCCTCATTCAAATACAAACTCTCATGGGTTAGGTTACTTTTCTGTCTGGAATTTTCTGGCACCTTGTGTAAGAGTGTAATGTTCATTTGTTTGTCCAACCTATCCTCTGACTTAGGTGTTTTCCTTAGTGACTAAAGCTGAGGACATTATAATTAATTTATTATGTCCCTTCAATTAAGGGACCCAATTAATAATTGAAATGGGTTTTTAATTGGTTTATATCCTCGAGGGTATCATATTAATAACGTAAATAAACTAACAGGTCTGCATTGAATTAGGACTCATCTATATGCATATATGTTGCCTCCCAATGTATTACCTTTTCTTAACCTTTCAAATGGAAAATCACTTAAAATAAAAAGACAATCTGAAGCAGCAATTTTTGGTTGTTGTTCCACTTTGAGGCAAGGTCATGCTATTTTCCAGTTAAGAGATAACACTTAGTGGTGTTTCCGTTTTTATTATCATACTTAGGATTCCACTCAGTTTGCCACTCTTAGAGCACTAACACGGACTTTGAGTATTCTCTGTCCTTCAACATTCTACTCAATCAGACATGCATCTGCTTTCACAGACAGATAGATTATAAAAGATCGTTCACTTTTCATCCATGAAACAAAAGCCAGAAAGATTACTTGGCATGTCCAAACTCACACAGCGAGTTAGTACCAAAAATAATGATGTTTATTTATGCACTGTATAGATGGAAATGTCACTTATTGTAGCCATCCATGACCCTTTCTGAAGCCGTTGTTTCAGGCTATTTTCACATTTGGATTATTATTCGTTTCTTTTAAGAATAATCATTTCAATATGGTTTTCAAGAAAGGGAAAGGGGAGAATAAAATCAATAGACAATGGACATTTATTAAGAAGGGTACATACAAAGACAACACAGAATGAATTAACGATCAGGCAGTGTGTGTGTTGTAATTATTGTTATAGAATAAATGTACTTGACTTATTGATGAACAAAAACCCATATACTTTGTAAACTTTCATTCAAATCCAATTAAAAAAAAACAACTCTAATAATAGGTAGTGAGAAAATCCCAGTATTTCAACATATTATCTTCATCACTCAGTACAAAGTATGATATATCAAAGTCCCATTACTTTGATTATGTGAACAAAATAATTCAAAGGCTTAAACCATTTATCCTTAAATTTTAATAACTCTATGTACTCTGCAAGACATTCTAGCAAAAGATACCCTTGAATCCCTAGTCAAAGTTTAATGTTTTTTAACCTTGGTCCTGATACTTTCTCAACATAAATTCTCTTCTGTACATCATGCCTCCTTTTCTATATAATGCCACTGATTTGCTCTTTTGCACTTGACTCTAGTTCCAAAGTTTTTGTTTTTTTTTTAAACTCCATAATTTTAAAAATGCTGTTCGTAGACCAGTGGCACAAATAACATCATCACCTAGGAATTCTCTGGAGTTTTTTTCACTCATCTCTAAATACTAATTAGAAACAATGATAACAGTTCTACAATGATAACAGTTCTAACAATTTATGTTTTAGAACGTTTTCTAAATGGTTCTGATGAATATTGCAGTCTGAGAGCTACTTTTCTAACTTCTTGAATGAAGAAAAGATTCTTAAACAAATTTTACATGCTATTGAAGATTCAGCTTTTCCAAAAGAGCTGAATGAAGTCCTTTATAAATATTTGCCCTGTATCAAATTCTTCTTATTCCAATAAACTTGACAACAGTTTTATATATAAACATTTCTAGATATTTTATATATCCCAGTATTTATGCATTTGGAATGTATATCTCGTTATTAGGGAGTTCTGGTGGTCTAGTGGTAAGATACTTCAATCCCAAAGGCAAGTAGTTCAAATCCACCAGCTGTTCTATGGGAAAAAGATGGGCATTTTACTCCTGTGAAATTTGCAGCTTCTAAAAAGTCCATTATTGGTTTAGCTATGAGTCAGTTCTGACTTGATAACACACAACAAAAAAAAGTTTCATTTTTACCAAGTGGTGGCTGGTTAAGTGCATAAGCCATGGCCCTTATTCCTAATTGATCCTCCACATAATAACTTATGTTTGCTAACACAACCTATTACTTCACCAATGAATATAGATAACTCTCCAGCAATTTAAATATATTCTTCAAAAGCTTGATAGCTAATAACATTCTACATTCAACTTTGTCAGCTTCAAGGGCACACTTTCTCAATCAGTTCCCAGTATAGCAATGACGAAGACGCATGATCTAGATTTTACCAACAAGTGGCTTCACACACTTGTCATTAGGTGTCATCAAGTCAGTTCCAACTAAGAGTGACCTTCTGTACAAGAAAACAAATCTCAGTTCCCTTTCACCTTCACTTTTGTTACTCTGTGTAAGCACATCTTTGGAGTCAATGTGTCCATCTATGCCACTTAAAGAATTCATCATTTTACTGGCTGTTTACAAAGAATGCTGCTCTTCACTAGAAACTGTTCCCTTCTGAAAACACGTCCACATGGGTTAGACAAAATCTCACCTTATAAGGCTTGTAAGGAGCATTCTGGTTGTACTTCTTCCAAGGTAGTTTTGTGGTTGTTTTGTTTGTTTGTTTGTTGTCTGTGTTTTGTTTTGTTTGTTTTACTGGCAATCCATGTTGAATGTTGTTCACTAGCTTCCTAATTCCATAACTTTGTTCTTCTTCAGTCTGTTTTGCCCATTGTCCAGTTTTCATAAGCATATGAACTTTTTGGAAGTAGGAGTGGCATCCACTTTCTAAACAATATGCTTCTGAAAACTCTATTTGATAAATGAAGATAGTTAGAGAAAGGCTTCAGGCCTTTCAGAGGGTTGCTATGAGTCGTGCTGGACTCAATGGCAATCAACAACAACATGACCTTTGTCTTCAAAATGACATATTTGACCTTTAACCCTAAAGTCTTGGCTGCTGCTTATATCGGTTCTGACTCTGGATCTAAGTAAGATGAAATACTTGAAGATGTCAATATTTTCTCAGTTTACAATATTATTTATTGGACAAGTTATAAGGATTTTTGTTTCTGTTATGTTGAGTTGTGTTGCATACAGAAAGCTATGTTGTTGTTGTTGCTGTGTGCTGTTAAGTCAGAACCGGCCCATAGCTGACCCTCCAGCAGGTTTTCATAGGCAGATAATTACGTAGGAGGAGATTGTCCAGCCTTCTCCAGCAGAGCAGCTGGTGACCTCGAACCATGTGCCTTCTGAATTGCAGCACAGCTTCTTGCCACTAAGCCAGCTTAGCTTTTCATCAGTAAATGTTTTGCTTCCCACCAGTACTGTTGTGTCATTTTCACATCACAGATTGCTAATGTGTCTCCCTTTCTTTGTCAGACCTTGTTCTTATTTCCACAGTTCACCTTCCTGAAGTATTTGCTGGTTATGGCAATTGAATTGTAGATCATAGACTTAGAGGTCTTGAGAAAAAGACCTCAATTCCCTTGAGAGAAGGAATTGTTGCCCTGTCTTGTACCAGAGGCTGTAGCTATGCCTACTCAATAAATTCCTGGCCAAAAAATAAGTGGTTTTGGTGCTGGAATCACTTGCCATAAATTTGAGTTTGACAGAAATGGTGATTTCTGTATAGAAGGCAGTTGTGGGAACTTCAAGTTCAATATCCTTGACCAATATCAAATTGATCTCTGAAATATTAGTGTTTAGTCTTGCTTTCCCATTTATCAATGATTCTGTTCTCTTTTTAAGTATTTTCTGTAAGCTCTCTTTTGTCTTTAATAAGCCAGAGTCAGTTTCTGTTAATTACAAAATAGGACTCTTATAGATATTGCAATGATAATCATCACTATGTTTTCCTGGAGGAGCACAGGGGAAGAAACATGTAACAGGTTGGGCTGTTAAAAGAAATGCCAGTGATTTGATTTCATCAGCAGCTGCAAGTGAGAATGATGGGCAGTCTCTTTTCATAAACATTTATAGTTTCAGAAACCAGATGAATGGTTGCTATGAGTTCGACCTGCCTCGACGGCAGTGGCTCATGTTTTATTGAGTGATTGCTGAGTGTATTAAGTGCCCTCAGATTGCCAAATGAAACAGTGGATTGACTGGTCTGAAAAGACAAGGATTGCAAACATAACTCACATCTGTTTACCGTCTCTTCAGTCTCCATACATGAATACCTGAGTCTTTTCTGATTCTAGAAGGACAGCATCAAGTAAAGCTACTAGCATCAGATTCTCTGATGTTGTAAACTGCACCCCTAGTCTGCAAGGTGACATTTGTGACTATCATATGCATGTGTGCTGGCCTGTGCGCTGCCCGGGTCTTTTGGTCTGTCAGTTCAAATTCCTAATGCTGAAAATCAAGCTCCTTTGCACTTGGCACATTTTGATGGGTAAGAGGAGACATTGACATTCCAAAGTTTAAACAACATAACTGAGAAAATGATCACCCATGTGAGCCAAAGAGACTGACTCCCTGGAGAAGTAGGGAATTATTGCTCATTATTAAAACAAAACAAATAAAAGCAAACCCCAAAACTATCTTTGAAACACCCTATGTGAATATCATTTAATGTTTGCAACAGTTCTCTGAGACAGGCCTAGTTGGCATCCTCTTCACTGTATAGGGGAAGCTAAGAAAGGTTAAACCAAGGTCCTGATCCTACAACCCAATATTAGCATTAGTAGAGCTAAGATTTCATTTCATGTTGATGTCATTCAGCTGTCCTCGTCTTCCTACTGGTAACTCTCTCTTGTAAAGAGCATCTTGCCAATGAAGCTGCTTTTCCCCCTCTAAATATTCTACTTCTTTGCCACATCTTATTGGACATTTTCTCTCTGAAGTCTTAACTTTACTTCTATTATAATCCACAGAGCACTTAAGCACACATACTTGTTTACACACACAGCTGTCTCTCTGAACAGTAAGTTAGTTGAAGGCATGAGCTGTATCTTATTCACTCTGTTCCCTATGCTTTTTTCATTGTGTTTGAGTGATAGGAGTGATTTAACAACTATTTTTCACACAAGTGTCTAGATGAATTAAAGAAGATGAAAAATTTGAATTTGTATCGGTATTTCTGCAATATTCACTTTGCATTCCATAACAATGCACGTCTCTGTAGGTGGAAGTACTCTGGTACTTCCCCTTAGATCCCAGTGAACTCACTGTGGTCCACTTCTGAGAAAATAACCAGGCTCTCCCAGGTCATTACTCATAAACCCCATTTACACAAAACATTCCAGTGCAGCTGGCATGCTTGGCATCTGCGTGGCTCCCTTTGCAATACCTCACACGTGGCTGTTTCATTGCTGACAAGGGGGCTGTGAGCCACACAGCCAATGCTTTGTGCGGAGGCTGGAGTGGCAGTATGGCTGCTGGGTCGCCGCTAAGAGCTACTTGCCTCCGGCAGGACTTCCTGATAATGAACTCTGACTGACAGTCCAAGTGAGGGTGAGTAAGGAAACTTTTCAGAATGTGTGAATCACTTGCTCAAATTAGACGGAGCCTCGACTCTGGAGATTGGCACAGAATCAGCGCCTTAAGATGAGGTTATGGCAGAGATTAAGGGCTTCAGTCATTATGATTATGTGGAATGAAAAACAAACCAAGAAGTGGCCATGGAATCTGATTGCATTGCATTCCACTTGGTGGAATTCAATTTGCAAGTGAGAGGGCAAGAAAAATATCATCCCCTCTGTCTCTGCCTTTCTTTCCTTTTAAGGAGGTTACAAGGGGCACAATGAAGAATGTGCATTTCAGATTCACAAAGGACACAGTCCAATGTTGACTTTATTTTTCACTAGTTATTGACTTTTGGAAAGTGACTGCTCTTCCCTGCATCTCAGATTTCTCTTCTGCAAAATGGGGTTTATACTGTCTTCTCCATAGTTTGCTAGGGATTTTAGAGGATGCTATACATCATGTATATACTGCATAATAGAAACTCAATATATGTTGGACCTTAGTCTTTGTTTCTGTCATATTTATGAATCTCAAATAGTCTATCAATAAGCAACCAAAAATTTGGTAATGTGAATATATTGAGGTGTCTTGGACACATCTCTGGTAATCTCCTCCAGAAAGGTCACAGTTTGGAAAATTCTTTGGATCAGTTCAGCTCTGTACCCAGAAATTCTTTTGAGCTGCAATCTGTTAATGGCAACTACTATCAGTTTCTTATTTATTACCTGTTCTTTGTGCCCTTCACATCCTTCCTCTCAATATAGGTGTGTTTGGTGTTCTGTCAGGAGAGGACTACACAGCCCTGTTGGAAAGAGGTGGCAGAAGTTAAGAAAAAACAACAATCTATCAGTTACACAACTGAATCTTTACTTCAAGGGTAGACGTTCGACACACAGGAGAAAGGACGCCATCGGGGACCTGAGTCAAGTGAACTGGTTTGTAAACTAAGGAGTTTCAATTGGAGAGGGAGATTTTTTTCCTTAAAAGATTTCCTACATCTTCAAAGCAGCATGCTGGAGAAGGCCAGATGATGCTTCCTTCGTGGAGAGGGGCTGGAACATCAGTATTAACCTGATCCATGTGTGAAAAGGGCTTTGATGGCTGGAGTGTGGCTTTGCAAGCAGCCAATTCCCCACTGGTCCTGGGCCATAAGCAATTTGCGCAAAGTAAATGGAGCAGACTATTTCGTTTCTAATTTTACTGTGTGTGGACTCCCTGTGGTACAAGAGAGGCTGGGAAAGTCGCCTTTGAAGTGTGTAAGTTGACTACATTGTAGGGGAGTACATGGAAATCAGGCTGCTTTCAAATAAACAAGTATGAAGGCATATTCATAAATGTGTGTTTGGGTCCAGAGCAAGAGTCGAGCTCGTCCAGGTGCAGAGCTGACTAGCCCTTTGCATGTATATTAGTGATTCCATTGGAGGCTAGTGTTTTGCATTAGTGAGTCAGTGATTTGAAAGTTCTTTTTTATTATTATTATTAAATTTTATTAGTTTTAATGAACATTTACAGAGATTTTGGGTTTTCATTCATTCATTGTTGCACTGTTTTCTCCACCCTCCTCCCCAGTTCGTTCTTCTTTCCCCCCCATGTCTGTTTTAATTGTCCAATTGCCACAGTGCTTGTCAAAGCCAGTTCTGATTAATCTCCTTTGTCAGTGTGTCCCTTGACATTCCCTATCACTCCTCCCTGAGAGAGACTTCACCCTGATTCATAAGGAAAAGGGAATGGCGTATTCTCTTAGCTACTTTCTGCTGAAAAGGGACGCTGCGGGTTTCAGGGTGAAGGTCTTCTCTCACTACTCTAAAGGGCCCCTTTGGCAGTAGGAAACACATAGACTATTATGGAGATTGATTTTGGAATTTAGATGCACTGTTATCAATTGTGCTTAGCCGTACATGTTCATATCCTTGAAGATGTATCATGGAATTGTTGCAGCCTAGAAGATACAAATTTAACTAACAAGTTAAAAGTGCATGAGTCAAAAGTTGAAAAGCAATAATATTCTGTCTGAGTAGAGGTTCTAATAGTGGCACAAATCAAGTTACAGAGGTAAGGTGGTTCCATTGCCATCCTTACTCTAACTTAATTCTTTTTTTTTTTTAAACATTCCTTTCCAGGCGTAAAGACGGTTTAAAAAAATCCTTAAATGAAACCATGATTTAAGCTTCTTAGAGTTCCCTCCTCTACTTTGATGGCATTGACCCTCTGAATAAAAGTGGGTGTGTTTGTGTGGTAGGGAAAAATAATGTATTTTACAGATGAGAACAGCATGGTACTGAAGGAATAACCTCTTGTTTAAAATGACCAAATTGTGGGAAAAAATAGCAATCATATATCTGATGAGGGATTGGGATCTAAGATTTCTAGAATATTCTAGTACATCAATAAGAAAACGGTAAACAGCCCAATCACAAAATTGGCACAGGATCTGAGTAAAAACTTTACAAAAGAAGACATTCAGACAGAAAACAAACACATGAAGAAGTATTCAAAATCCCTAGATGTCAGAGAGATGCAAATCAAGATAACTGTGACATAGCAGCTCAACCCAGCAACAAAAGCAAAGTTCAGTAGGGCAGCAAATAACAAATGTTGGAGGAGTTGTGGAGAGTTTGGAATTCTTTCAACTGCTCGTGGGAATGTAAAATGGTACCGCCACTGTCTGGTGTTTTCTAAAAAAAGTTAAAAATAGGAATACCATTTGACCAAGCAATTCCACTACTGGGAGTATTATGTTATTGTTGTTGATTGCCTTTGATTTGAGCATGACTCATAGTGACCCTATGAACAAAAAAAGTCCTGAAGCCCCTCTACAACTATTGACATTTGCCAAAGTTCATAGTTTCCAGAGGCATGTTACTTATGAAATGGATGTCATTCCTCCTTCCAAAGCAGGCAATATACCCAAAAGAAATTAGAACCACAACTCAAACAGATGTATACACAACCATGTATATTGTTGCATTATTTACAATAGCAAAGAAATGTAAGTAACCCAAATGTCCATCAACAAACAATGGGTAGAAATCTATGGTACATTCACACAATGGAATATTATACAACATTGAAAAACAATGAACTTGTAAAACATTATATAACATTGGGGAGCCTGGAGGCCATTATGAGTGAAATATCTCAGTTACAAAAGAACAATCATTGTATAATTGTTATAAAATAGGATAGATTTGGGGGAGTTGGGAAGAGAATGGGAAAAGAGTGGCTAGATAGTCAACATTGCTTTAGAACAGATGAGGAGAATAATTGTCCTAAAGGAATATATGATTAGGTATTATATTTATGACAACAATCTGGAACAAGGAGTTCAGGGTGGATTGGGAGGTAGATAAAATGTTCAACATTTTATGAAAAAAGTGTTATTAAAAAATGACTGAGTTTATTAGTAGTAGAATGATACCAGGTTCATATGAAAATTCAAGCCATGGTCTTTCTAATCACTTGCTGTACATCCGAGAGCTGGACAATGAATAAACCTGACAGAAGGAGAATTGATGCCTTCCAGTCATGGTGTTTGGGAGAATGTTGAAAATCCCATGGACTAGCCAAAGAACAAACAGACAGGTCTCAGAGAAAGTGAAGCCAGAGTTCTTCTTGGAGGCAAGAATGGGAAAGCTTTGTCTCTCCTAATCTGAGCATATTCCCAATTAAAGGAAAAGTTGGAGGAAGAGTGAAGGAGAGGAAGACCTTTAATGAGTTGGATTGACGTGGTGATAGTAGCAATGGGCTCAAGTATGTCAGAGATGATGAGGGTGGCACCTGATAGAACAGGATTCAGATCTTTTGTGCACAGGGTCTCTCTGAGTCACAATCCACTTGACAACACCTAACAACAACAAAACACACCACAATCAGCATCAATTCTTAAATCACTAAAGTGCAACAGACTATGTGGGGTCTAGATCTCATATTGGTTTTTGTTTGAAGAAAGAAAAGAAATATAGACTGCACTGTATCTTCTTTAAAAATGTGGTTATATGAACACATTTTTAAGGCCTATAGTTTAAGCTTCATTAAACCAAGTCAAAACTAACCAAGGATCTTCATATCAAGCCCAGCTTATGACAAGACTATGAGTAGAACCATATAATGTAGAACTAAGTTTCTAATGTTTTTCAGTTACTATATTTGGAAGTAGATCACCATGCCTTTCCTCTAAAGTGTCCAGTTAACTGAACTTCCAACCTTTTGTTTATAGATGCATGTGTTAACAATTGGCAGCACCCAGGGATTTCAGTAAATTTCATTAGCTCCTCAGTCAATGATTTCTTATACTACATAACTTAGACACTAGTTACGTAAAAATTCTGTGATTAGGACAGCACATGTGTTTCATAACTGTTGTTGTTTCATCACTAGTAATTATTAAATAACTCACTTTAATATTGGAGCTCTGGTGGCTTGGTGGTAAGATTTTGCACTCCCAGTCCAAAGGTGCATGGTTCAAATCCACTATCTGCTCTGCAGGAGAAAAAAAAAATGGCCAATCTTCCTCCCTGTGATTAAGTGCTTCTGAAAACCCACTGAAGGGTTAGCTATGGCTAGGTGCTGAAAAATAAATTTGGTTTTATACCTTCTCTAAAACGGCATACAGAGATTTCCCCCCCCTCAAAAAAAAAAAACAACCATGAGCTGTGAGTGAACTGATAGGTCTTGCAGAGGATGACAACCACACTGCTCATCTCAGGCCCCATATGCTCTGACCCACCTACTCGTACCTGCTTCTCTCCTCTGGGGCTTCTATACTTCATAAGACATGCTCAATCTGGTCACTTCTTCACGTGACTTTCTTTGTTATTCAGAAGTAGCTATTCCTCATAATTCTCACAATGAGATCCAGGCAACGTTCTTATCCTCGCTTCATCCCCTGCTATCGTCTTTTATTTTTAGAAGCATTTGCATTGTTTCTTCATCTCATTTTCAGGACTCACGATTCCCTTGTTCTCTGGGTCTCCTTTTACAGTGTGAAACAATGACCTTTTAAAAAACTTTTATTTTTGGAACCCCGTGGAAGCTTTGTGAGTGCCCATCTGCTTTTTCCATGTGGAGGCCAAGCTTCCTCCCTCCTTTGAAACACACAAGGCCGTGTGCTGCACTCTGCTGGAATCAGCATGGTGCAGAGGAGTAAATGGTTGACCAAGTGTCAGGAGATTCAGATTCTAATCTTGGCCCCAGTCCTGTCTGGTTATCTGACCTTCTGTGTAACAATTCCCCTTTTTGTACCCCGAAGATAATTGATTCCAATTGTGCCATGTTAGGGGGAAGCTTCAAGTACTCATTTCTATTCAGGCTGCATAAAGATAAACTTCATACATGGCTTTTAGTTTTAATATTTTTTAATAAAAGCTTAAACTCTCAGACTCTATCACAGCCTTCCTGAGTTGTAAAGGGGCAGACATCCACTAGGATGCATCCTAAAACATTCCCAAAGCAAATAGTTCTAACACCCCACAGATAAGCCAGGATTTTCAGGGTCTATTTCATTTCTTTCCTCTTGTGCTGGGGACATAACATGACACTGATACTTGAGAGAGGAGAAGAGAGGGCTCAGAAATCCCTTTTCATCTAAATCTCATAATTACCTAGCTGAACTTGAACTTTGATCTGGCAGCCCTGAACAGCTCTAATAGGTACCTGTGGGGCTCACTTGGCCATGTAACCCAAACACTTCCCTTTCGAACTGCCACAGGGTTGACAGTGAGATTCCTGGTGACAGAAGGGTCCCCCTGGAGGCAAAGCTGGTCTTTGAAATATTGTGGGTGATGTCCTTGTGGATTTAGGGGCAAAAGGGGCCAGGGGTGTGTGTGGCACCGAGTCTGAAATGCCAATGCAGAGACTATGAAAGATCCAAGAGTGTATCAGATTCCCAAGGCCCCAGCTGGCCTGACTCTGTAGGAAAATCAAATTCCTGTGAGTCCTCAGAGGTCACAGGATGGTGCATGACTGCTTCTGGTCAGCACCCAGGTGGCCCAGGATAAAGGCAAGAAGGAGATGAAGAAAGGAGAGACAGGACTGAAAATACAACAAAAAGTCCTTTATTCCCCTTACTTTTCCCCTACTTAACAATCTTGGATGAAGTGTGTGTTTGTGAGTACTTAACAAAGATCTTGGCTTTAATGTCAGCAAATATAGTGACTTACCAAAGGACAAGCACAGTTTTACACACACACACACACACACACACACACACACACACCTATTATAACTTTAAATTCCAACTAGTCATTAACTCTTTATAGGAAGTATGATCCTTTTGAGCACTAACTGTAGTTCAAGCATATTTATGTTTTCTGTAAGTACATTTCCTGGTAACTTGCAGCATTTAACAAACCTTTGTGGGATAAATTAATAGAAGTAACAGTAATTATTTGTTATACTCCTTTTTCAGTTTTGAAAGATGAAGGTTGAAGGTATTCACATATTCATGATTGATTGCTGCAAAATAGAAATGTCCATTGCCATTTAAAATGGAGAACATTTTCTTAGGTACCCAGGAAGCTTGATAGTTCTTAGCTGAGGGCAAGTGAAGTCTTAAAGTTTATATAATGTACTAAGTCCAAGATAGAGATCTATACTAATGAGTAATTTTGAGAAAAGTTGTGTCAGATTGAACAACAATGACTATACATTAGCTGCATAAGAATAAGGCTCTTGAACAAGACAGACTTAATAGGGACAGGCCAGTTATATCAATGGCTATAGTCCTGGTGTCTAGCGGTGGAAGTCAGATGCACTGTATGGGTGTGTCATGGGCTTGTTAGAGTGTTTGAGATCTAGCAAAATTAGTATATTGCACTTTCGGTGCAGGTTTTTCACAGCATCGAACATGTACCTCCACCAGTTGACCTTGTAGATGAAACTCTGCAAGTGAAAGGAGGAAGAATGAGGATCGAGATTTTCCAGTGTTTATTTTCACATTGAACATCAACCAAGCCCCAAGGCTAATACTATTGACCTTTAACACGCATACACTGGTCAAGGAAATGGTCACTTGGTCACTAAGCTTAAAGAGTGAGAAGATTCTGTCCCCAGTGGGACACTGCCATCTGGTGTATGCCCCAGGCTAGACAATCAGAAAAGGGGTGTGACCCACTTTAGGGAGGAGGGAAGCTGAGTTAGCCTTCTATTAGGATATGTGTTGCTGTTCTACCTCCAAAGATGTTCCAGAAAGAAAGGGATTATCTACTAGGTTGTCATCCTGGAGTTGAAAGCTTACAATATCCACAGATGTGATTGTTGTTGTTTGTTGTTGTAACGTGCCGTCAAGTTGCTTGCAACTTATAGAGAGCCTTGTACAAGAGCCCTAAATGCTGCTCTCCCCTGTGCCAACCTCGCCATCTCTGACAAACTTACTACCACCACCCCAATCACAGAATCTATCCGTCTCATCCAGGGTCTTCCTTTCCTGCGCTGCCCCTCTACTCTCCCAAACATGATGTCCATGACTCTTCTCCAGCACCACAGCTCAAAGGCATCAATTTTATTTCTATCATCCCAATTCACTGTCCAACTCTGCGATGCATAGCACGTAATTGCAAAGACTATGTCCCGGATGAGGCAGTCTCCATCCTGACATCATTGTCCTTCAGTACTCTTGAGAGGTCCCTGACAGCTGACTTTCCCAATGCAATTCATCTCTTGATGTCCTGGCTGCTGGTATCAAGAGTGTTGACTGTGGAGCCAAGCAAACTAAAACTGTTAACTATCTCAATCTCTTCACCATCCATACTGATATGTGATAGAGAAGGTATTATGTATGGTGGAAGTATATTTTTAAAAATCCCTCATTTCACATTGACTATCTCATTTGGAAGTCTTTGAATTATATAAATACTTAACACCCCTGAGTGTTGACTGAAATGATGATGGTTCTGGTATACCCAGAGCAGTTTCAGATGAAATAGTCATTTTAAAAAATCAACATCAAAAATCTAATAGAGGAAAATTATCTTTTAACATATATGGACATCTGTGAGTTAGATTCCTTTGTGTTTCCATCCTTGAGGACTCAGCCTCAGTTTCCATATCTGCTAGTCTGTGTGTATTCTATTATAAATAGGGTTTTTGAAGTCCTGCTATTTCAGAAGTGGATGTCCAGTACTTCCTGTTGTTGTTAAGTGCTGTTGAGTCACAGGCGACTCACAGCGACCCTATGAAGGAGAGTCCTCAACGCTTGGGTGCCTTTCATCCTCTCTCCAGGTTCATAAGGTTTCCGGAGACAAGCTATTATGGAAATTGATGCCACTCTGCCTACCGCGCATCCAGAAGCCAGAGACCCGATTCAGCTGGCATAAAATATCCCAAGACCCTAGGCGGGCTTGACCTTTCAGTGTCTTAGCAGCCTGGCATGCCCAATTGCTGGAAAACTCCCTGCCTTAGATCCCCATTCATCTAGCAAGTCCACTCTGCCAACCCCCTCGTGGGTCCCAAAAAACCACCACGCATGCTCGGAGTCCTCAAACCTACTGCACCTCCAGAAGTCAGAGACCGGATACAGCTGGCATTAAATATCAATACTTCCTAGTCAGCAAGCAAGCAGGGTTGTGTCATCCGTATAACGCAGATTATTGATAAATTGTCTACCAATCTTGACCCCACATTTCTCCTCATAGAGCCCAGCCTCCCGGATAATCTGTTCTGCATATAGGTTGAAAAGGTATGGAGATAGGATGCATCCCTGCCGTACGCCCTTCCCACATTTGAACCATGCAGTGTTCCCTTGCTCTGTTCTGACGACTGCCTCCTGGTC
>NW_006400001.1:3665853-3674204 GCF_000299155.1 Elephantulus edwardii
TGGAGACTAAGGTGCGTCTGATACAGGCAGTGGTCTTCGCAATCACTTGTTATGCATCAGAGAGTTGGACAATGACCAAGGAGGATAGAAGGAGAATTGATGCCTTTGAGCTGTGTTGCTGGAGAAGGGTATTGAGGGCACCATGGACTGCTAGAAAAACAAACAGATTCAACCTGGAGAGGGTTAAACCAGGTGGCTCCTTGGAGGCAAGGATTCTGAGGCTCTGTCTAACATACTTTGGACATGTTGTGAGGAGAAACCAGTCCTTAGAGAGGGACATCATGCTTGGGATGGTGGAGGGACAGCGCAGGAGACAAGGCCCTCTATGAGGTGGATTGATTCAGTGACTGGGATAATTGGGATGGGAGTGTCAGAGACAGTGCGATTGGCACAGTACAGAGTGGCGTTTAGGGCTGTTGTACATAGGGTCGCTATGAGTTGCAGGCGACTCGACGACACATAACAACAACAACAACAACTTCCTAGTCTGTCTTAACATGAATGCTCAGATTGAGAACATTATCTTATAGGCAAGCCTTTTACTGAAAAGAAAAGATTTCAGATATTTCCCAATTGTAGTGTCTTGACACACCCCTTTCCCTGCTCCACCAGTATTCCCTTCTATACCCACATACTCCATTCAACATCTATCTCCCCCTATCCAGACTTTGATATCTCAAGCTTTCTGGATTTCTGTGATTCTGAATATCTCAAGCTGCTGCCGGTTTCTTCTGATGCACCTAGAATTTCTTGAATTTAGGAGTCTGTAAGTCTAAATATCAGGTACTAACATCAGGGAAGGCTTTCTATCTCAGACGGTTCTGAGGAAAACAACCACTGGGCCTATTGACAGTATCATGATAGATGGTGACGAGATTGAGATTGTTAACAGCTTCAGTTCACTTGGCTCCATAATCAACACTCTTGGTAACAGCAGCCAGGAAGTCAAGAGACGAATTGCATTGGGCAAGTATGCTCTCAGAGACCTCTCCAAAGTAATGAAAAGCAATGTCAATCTGGAGACTAAGGTGCACCTGATTCAGGACATAGACTTTGCAATTACGTGCTATGCAACAAAAGCTGGACAATGACTATAAATGATAGAAGGAGACTTGATGCCTTTGAGCTGTGGTTTTGGAGAAGAATGTTGACTATACCATGGACTGCTAGGAGAACAAATGGGTTTGCTCTGGAGAAAGTGAAGCCGGACTTCTCCTTGGAGTCAAGGATTCTGTATCTTCATGTGACATACTTAGGACATGTTACAAGGCAGGACCAGTCCTTGGAGAGGGACATCATATTTGGGAGGGTGGAAGGACAGTTCAAGAGAGGAAGACACTCAATGAGATGGATTTATTCAGTAATGGGGTAATGGAGGAGGATGTATAAGAGACAATAGGATCAGCACAGGATAGAGCACATTTTAGGGCTGTTGTACATTAGGTCGCTATAAGTTGCACGCCACTCGACAACACATAATAACAACAACAATATGAGTTAGATTAACTCTACAGCAAATAAGGTTGTTCCTTCTTTCTCTGATTTACTTCTCAGCATCATCCAATAAGGTGGTTATTAAAATGTTCGTATCATAGACAATTGGAAGCATGAGTGACATCCACTTCCTAAATAGTATGCATCTAGAAACTCTATGAACTTTGATAAATGTAGATAGTTGCAGAGGGGCTTCAGGCCTTTTGTTCATAGGGTCGGTATGAGTTGTACTCAACTGGAAGGCAATCAACAACAACAACAACAATATAAACAAAGAAGTGGCAGACCACAGAAGAGAAATAAATTACTTTATGTCATACAGCAAATTGCTAGAAATGATAGTCAAAGCACTTGCTGTTATTTTTTTCCCTTATACCCAGTTATTTCTGTAACTTTTTCATTTCTATAAAGGAGAATCTTAAGAATAGGGAGTTTCTTAGCTCTGTATGAATGTGAGTTTAAATAGAGTGAAATGATCCTCAATAGTCAATAAGCTTTTGAAAAAGATATAACAATTCCTTACTTTTAGTGACTTACACATTAAAGTGAGCTAACATCTGTGATTGACAAACACTTGTCTGTCAGTTGGATGTGTTGGTTTTTTTTATTCTATTTTAAATTTATTTTATCTTATTTTATTATTTTGTGTGTGTGTACCATCAAATTGGATCTGACTGGTACAGGAGGAAATTGCCCCTCCTTGTCCAGCAGAGCATCTGGTGGAATTGATCTGCACACCTCTGGGATTGCAGTGCAGCTTCTTGCCACTAGGCCACCAGAGCTCCCTTAGTCTGATGTTTTCAGGTAACTTGTGGGTTGCTGTGATGCTGGAAGCTATACCACTGGTACTTCAAGTGCAGAAAGGTCACACATAATGGACATGTTTCATCACAGCCCTCAGATTAATACAGACCAGGAAGCAGGCTTGACCATCCGCTTCTGAACAGCAGGCTTCTGAAAACCCTAGGAGTAATGTTGTTGTTATGTGCCATCGAGTTGCTTGAGACTCATAGTGACCCTATGTACAAGAGCCCTAACTGGCGTTCTATCCTGTGCCAACCTAGCCATCTCAAACACACTCATTCACACCACTCCAGTCACAGAATCGATCCATCTCATCGAACGTCTTCCTCTCCTGAGCCATCCCTCCACTCTCCCAAACATGATGTCCCTCTTCAAGGACCAGTCCCTCCTTGCAACATGGTATATTCAACACTCTTCTCCAGCACTACAGCTCAAAGGCATCAATTCTCTTTCTATCATTCCTAGCCACTGTCCAACTCTCTGACGCATAGCACACAGTTGTGAAGACAATAGCCCGGATCAGGTGCACCTTACTCTCTAGCCTGACGTCGTTGCTCTTCAGTACTCTTGAGAGGTCCCTGACAGCTGACTTTCCCAATGCAATTCATCTCTTGATTTCCTGGATGTTGTTACCAAGAGTGTTGACTGATAATAGAGGAATATAATATTAGAAGTGGAGACCAGACTGAAAGTCACCCAAAATGAAGAGCAACAGTTGCAAGCACTCTTCAATAATCAGAACATAGAAAACAAAATATGAACACAGAAAAACTTGAAATTATAAAAAATAAAATAGAACATCTACAGACCAATACTCAAAGCATTAGTGAACTGAGATGGACTGGTATTGGCCACTTTGATTCAGATAATCTTATATGTTATACCAGGAATAAAAAATTGAAGAAGAATGGTCTTGCAGTAATAATAAGAAAGAAAATGTCAAGATTTATCCTAAAGTGCAATGTTGTGAGTGACAAGATAGAGTGCACTCTAATATGACTATTATTCAAGTATATGGACCAACAATGAAAACAAATAAGAAGAAATTGAGGATTTTACCAACTTTTTAGTGCAAAATTGATCAAGTATACAATCTGAATCCATTCATAATTATTTGTGACTAAAATGCAAAAGTGCGTAACAATGAAGGAAGAATGCTAGTTATAAAGTACAGGTGATAGAAATTAGTCTGGACACTAGATGATTGAATTTTGTAAATTCAATGCCTTATTCATTGTAAATATTTAAAAAAAAAAAAACAAAAGCCCTTTTTACACATGGACTTCAACTGATCGAATGAGCAGGAATAAGACTGACTACACCTCAGGGAAAAAAAATATTTGGAAAAGCTCGGTGTCTGAAATCAGAACCAGGTCAGGTGCTGACGGTGAAACCATGTCAATTACTCATGATCAAATTAAACTTGAAGCTGAAGAAAATGAACATAAGGCCACCAAACCCAAAATACAACTTTGAGTCTATCTCACCTGAATTTAAAAATCATATCCAGATAAGTTTGAGTAGACTAAGTGACATTGAACACAAATGTTCAAAGATCAGATATGTTATGGAATGACATCGCAGATATCATTAATAAAGAAAGCAGAAGGAATTTATAAAGACAAGGAAGAAAAGACCAAATTGCACATCAGAAGATAATCTAAAAATTTGACTAGGGCACTGAGAAGTCTACACAAAGAAAGAAATGCTAGAGAACAGAGATGAACAGAAGATTTCAAAGGGCAGCTTGAGAAGACAATGTAAAGTATTACAAGGAAGTGTGCAAAGAGTTGGAATTGGATAATAAAAAGGGAAAACTTGCTCAGCCTTTCCTTTATTTTTTGCTCAGCCTTTCTAAGGTTGATTAAATTGAAAAAGAAAATATGAAATCTTCAGTTGCAATACTGATATTAAGGATAAAATCTTAAATGAGCTAGGAAGCATCAATGAAAGATAAAAGAAATGTGGAGTCACCTTACTAAAAAGAATTGGTTAACCCTGAAGAATTTCTGAAAATACCAGGTGAAAAAGAGCCAATTATAGTGAAGGAGAAAGTTCAAGCAGCACTGAAGGCACTGGCAAGAAATAATGCCCCAGGAATTGAAGGGATGCCAATTAACATGTTTCATGACCAACTGATATGATGGCAGCCTGGAATGTGATCACCAGTCTGTGCCAGGAAATTGGGAGGACAACTGCTTATCTGAATGACTAGAAGAGATCCATGTTTTTTCTCATTCCTAAGAAAGGTCATTCAAAAAATGTGGAAATTATCAAACACTATCATTGATATCACATACAAGCAAAATATTGCAGAAGATCATCCAACAATGGCAGTGACTGAGATTTAACAGAAGTTCAAGCTGGGTTAAAAGAGACCATGGCACTTGCTGAAAGATGGATCCTGGCTGAAGGCAGAGTCTATCTGAAGAATGTTTAAATGAGTTTTATTGGTTATGAAAAGTTATTTGACTGTGAGGATCACAAAAACTATGGCTAACATTGAGAAGAATGGGAATCCCAGAACACTTAATTATACTCATGAAATCTATGTATACCTATATCAAAGAGCTGTTGTCTGAAAAGAGCAAGAGAACACTTGTTGTTATCGTTGTTACATGCCGTCGAATCTCTTGGAGAGAACACTACATAGCCTAAAATCAGGAATGATTATCACTAGGTTGTAACTTTTCTCCATATCTATTCAACCTACATCTACTTGGCAAATCAGTTGAGAAGCTAGAGAAGAATATGACATTATGACCAGAGAAAGACACATCAACAATTTGCGTTATGTAGAATACATGGTTGTTGTAAATAAGGAGAACTTAAAGTTCTTGCTGCAGAAGACCCAAGAATATAGCCTTCAGTGTGGAATGCATTTCACCATCAAGAAGACAAAAATCATCATGACTAGACTGATAAGCAACAAGATGATAGATGGAGAAAAGTTTGAAATTGTCAATGACTTTCTCTAATTTGGATCCTCAAGCAACACTGTTGGTACCAACAGTCAGGAGATTAGGAGATAAAATGCACTAGACAAGTCTGCTGTCAGTGACCTCTCTAGAATACTGAAGAACAATGCTGTCAATTTAAAGTCAGCTGTGTCTGAGTCAAGCCATTTTCTTTTGAATTATTGGCTGTACATCTGAAGGCTGGATAATGAATAAAGGTAATAGAAGAATTGGTTGGTGCCACTGAGCTCTGGTGTTATAGAATAGTACTGAATATCATGGATTGCCAAAATAACAAACATATATTTCTTGGTAAAAGTACAATCATAGCACTCCTTGAAGACAAGGATGGTCAAGCTTCATCTCTTATACTGTGCTAGGAGAGGCTATTCTTATGAAAAGGACATCATGCTTGGCAAGATGGAAGGTCAGTGAAAGAGAGGAAGGCCCTCCTATCTTTCCTGAGATACTTTGACTCAGAAACAGAAATGGACTGAAGTGTGTTAGGAAGTGATGATAATGACACAACATAGAACAGAGTTTAGGCATTTTTGTCATAGGGTTACTACAAGTCATATTTAACTTGATGGAACCCAACAGCAACAATAATTGGCATAGTGTTTGTAATAATTAGCTTAGCATGCTAGAGATTGTTAGAAATGTACAAGGCTCAGTTTCTATCTATTGTTCATAAAGTCAGATATTGATCATGTTTTCCCAAGGAATACTGAGTAATTTGAACCAGTGCGCTTTTGGTTAGCAATCCAATGATTTTCAGACTTCATCCCAGGCTCTTTATTATATATATATAATAAACAGGGATATCTGATGGCCTAGTGGCAAAAAAGCTGTGCTGTAATCCTTTAGGCACATGGTTCAAGGCTACCAACTGTATCAGAAGTCTCCCTCCATGCAACTACCTCTGAAAATCCATTGGAGGGTTAGCTATGGGTTGGTTGTAACCCAACTATGCATGACAAAAACAACAATACATATATCATAGAAGTAAAAACCACTGAACTCTTAAAAAACCTATAGGTTCTCATATGCTGTTTTCACTATATTTATTCAATTACTGTGTTGGGAAAATATTCTAAGAAGCATACTATGAAAAAGAACACAGTATCTAGATTGGCAGAAGATTTTATGAATAAACTTTGATGTGATGATGACAGTCTTGTTTGTTGCAAGTAAAGAGCACTGGAAGACTTACAGATGAGGATCAAAGACTATGCAGAGTCTTCAGTTAGGATGACACCTCAAAGTGAAAACAAAACAAACACACCAAACTCAAAATACCAAGAAACCAAGAAAAAACAAATGGGTCCACAAATAAGCTGTAATAAATGGAGAAAGAATGATATTGTCAAGGATTTCAACTTATATCCCAAATGAGCATCTATGGAAGCACCAATAAAAAATATTATAATGGACAAATATGTTGCATAGATCTCCTTAATGTGTTAGAAAGCAAACATATTGTTTTGAAGAGTGTGGTAGAACTGACCAAGGCAGGGTATTTTCAGTAGGTTTATATGTATGTAAAAGTTGGCCACAATATAAGGAAGATGGACAAGAAGGTGACATGATCCATAGGAAGTTACACTATTAACCTAAAGATGATATCGTTCTGGCAATTTGAATCCACTAGTGATTATCTTAAAGAAACACAGAAAGTTTACAACCATCCAAAAACATGCTGGAGGGTCAGCTATGAGATGGCTTCAACTTAATGGCAATGAGTCCGAGTTTTGAAGTACTGTGTTAGTGATGAGTATTGAAAATACATCTATGTTGGGGGGGAAAAATTTAACCAGACTTCTTCTCAGAAGTCATAACTGTTACGTGCCACTGAGTTAAGAACAACTCATAGTGACCCTATGAACACACAGTTTTGAACTCTGTCCTAAACTCTGTCATAGTCACCATTTTTTATATATTTGAGCCCTTGTTGCAAGTACTGTGTCAATTCATCTGTTTCAGGGTTTCCTTCTCTTTCACTGACACTCCACCTTAGACGCATGTTTCTCTTCAAGAAATAACCTCTCCTAATAAAGTGCTCAAAATATGTTAAATGAAGTATTGTCATGTTTACCTTCAAGGAGAATCCTGGCGGTCCTTTTCACAGGACATACGTGTTTGTACGTTGATAGACCGTGGAATATTTGGCACTTTTCTCCAACACCACAATTCAAAAGCATCAATTCTTCTTTTGTCATCCTTATTCATTGTCCAACTCTTAGATGCATAGCAAGTGATTGAGAAGACCATAGACTGAATCAAATGTACCTTAGTCCTCAAACTGACATCATTGTTCCTCAATAATTTGAAGATGTCCCTGACTACAGACTTTCCCATTGCAGTCATCTCCTGATCTCCCGACTGCTCGTACAAAGGGTATTGATTGTGGATTCAAATAAGATGGAGTTATTGACATTTTTTCCTCCATTTTGGGCCTGTTTTTAATTGTTTTTGGTCAAACATTCTTCTAGGTCATATATCCCTGGTCTGTTCACCTGCTGTACAGAGGTAACTCATGTTTGCTGTGAAGCTGAACACTGTGATACTGATGTGTCAGATACAAGAATGGTTACCCATGGTGGACAGTGTTTGGTGAAGCTCTCCAATTAAAACAAGCTTGGAAGCAGGAGTGGCATCTAATTCCGAAATAGCTTGCCTCCAGAAACCCTATGAGCCTTGAAAAGGATGAAAGTTATACAAGGGTCCGGGTCTTTCATTCATAAGGTCGCTATGAGTCACCGACGATCAAAGACACTTAATCACAACACTATTACTCCTGTTGTAAGGATCTTTGTTTTCTAGATATTAAGATGTAATCCATGTTGAAGAGTATAGTAGGAAGCACTTCAAGTTCTTCTAACTCTCAAGCAAAAGTATGTCATCTGCATAAAGCAGGTTGCTAATGAGTCTTTCCCCAGTCCTGATGCCACGTTCTTCTTCATAGAGTTCACTTTCTTGAAGTCCTCCTATACAGATTGAATAGGTATGGATAAAGGATACAACCCTGACACAGACCTTCCTTAATTTTTTTATTATTATTAATTTTAATGAAAATTTACAGAGATTTTGGATTTC
>NW_006400001.1:3679297-3688006 GCF_000299155.1 Elephantulus edwardii
GTCAATATTTATGCGTTCCATTTCTTCCTTAACAATATCTAATTTTCCTACATTCATGGTTCTCACATTCCATGTCCCAATCACCAGTGTCTGCTTACAGCTGTTCCTCTTCCTTTGTATTTCCATACTTGAAAACTCAACCTCCTTTGCCGTTTCTGTTACACAACACATAGCAATATTTCCATTTTCCTGCTAGACTATAATGGAATCTGAAATAAAAGGGGGAAAGTGATTAATTATTATCTAGTCTTCATTTTAAATTTTAATATTTAACGTAAAAGATCCCTAGTAGTACCATACATTGAGTGTTGGGCTTTCTCTCCATGAAAGGATAAGGATGAGCAGACTATTCCCATAAAGGCTTTCAGCCTTGGAAATCCAAAAGGACAGTTCCACCCTCCTTAGAGAGCTGTTGGGAGTTAATAGAATCAGTGGTGGTGGCTTTGGTTTTAATTTTTGCATTAAGACTTTTTTTAAAAAAGAAAATATTATCTTAGGTCTTTCATTTTGATTACAGAGCTTTTGTGGAACTTCCTCTAATTTTTTAACCTCTAGAAGAACATAACTATTTTCAGTCTTTGGGATTTTTTAGTTTAAAATATGTGACCATTTAAAAAAGTGGTAGTTTGACTCAATCATTGCCAAAGAGATTTTACTTCCTACCATCACCTTAGAACACTGTTTTCAGAGAATTGAGAACCCATAAATCAGCTCATCTACCTACAGTCAAGTGATCTTTGATAATGAGATGAATCAATTAAAAGGAGAAAAGACAGTATCTTTAGCAAATGATGTTGGCAAAATTGGAAAACCATCTGCAGAAAACTTATGTGATACCCACACGTCACACCTCACAAAAATCCAACTCAAGATGGATCAAGGACCTAAAAGCAAAACCAAAGACTATCAATTCATCAAAGAAAAGCTCAGAAGAATTCTAGAAGCCCTAATTCACAGCATGAATAGTCTTCCAAGGATAATGAAAAACATACAGCCAGGAGAGAATAAAATTGATGAATGAGACCATCTAAGAATCAAATCCCCATGCACATCCACAAACTTTTCCAGCAAGGTAAGAAGGAAAGCCAGACTGGAAACAGTATTTGGTAATGACATGTCTGATAAGGGACATATGCCTAAAATTTATCGAATACTCCAGCCCCTCAAAAGAAAAAGAAAAAGGTAAATAACCCAATCACAAAATGGACACAGGCTATGAATAGACACTTCACCAAAGAAGACATTTAGATGGCAAACAAACAGATGAAGAAATGTTAAAAATCCTTAGCTATCCAAGACATGCAAATGAAAACAACTATGATATAGCATGCCACCCTGGCAACAATAGCAAGGCAGCAAATAACAAATGCTGGTGAGGCTGTGAGGAGATTGGAACCCTTATTCACTGCTGATGGTAATTTAAAATGATACAACCACTATAGAAGTTGGTCTGGCTCTTTCTCAAAAAGTTGGAAATAGAAATACCATTTGACACAGCATTTCCACTACTAGGAATATACCCTAAAGAAACCAGAAACATAACTAAAAAAGATGTATACACACTCATGTTTATTGCTCCATTATTCACAATAGCAAAGAGATGGAAGCAACCCAAGCACCCATCAATAAATGAATGGATAGAAGAACTATTGTACATTCACATAGTGGAATTCTTTGCAGCATTTTATTTTATATTTCAAAACAATGAAGTGGCAAAACATTACACAACATAGGGGAAACTTGAGGACCTTATACTAAGGGAACTATCTCAGGCACAAAAGGACAAATACTGCATAACAACACTGTCATATAATATAACAGGCACGGGGCAGTGTTGGGGTGAGAATGGGGTGAGAGTGGATAGATAAATACTGAGAGGAAGAACTGTCTGAAAGCAATATATGATTATACATTATATGCATGAGAAGTATCTGGAATAAAGGGTGCATTGTGGGGTGAGTTGGGGAAGTGGGGGCAATGGGGAAAGGTACAACAATGAAAAAAAAAAGAGAGAGAAACCCACACTGTTTTCTTATGAGACACAGCAATCCATGTTATCATAACAAGCATATTGGCAATAAGCATTTTATAATTTTCATAAATCTAATGAGTCTCATTTTTATGTGTATTACACTATTATTTCTGCTTTACTTATAATCAAGGCTAACTTGGACATTTGATGAATTATTAAATGCAAGATCTCAATTTCAAAGTTCAATATGTGTATGTTCGATTCTTAATTATAAGTTTTTGGATATTTTTTATGATAGACCTCACAAGAGACTCTCTGTGTGTGCAGTATATATACGGCATTAATATAGAATTTGCCTTTGTGTTTAATTTGCAAATTCAGCATAAAAATCACTAGATACATAATTGTTTTACCAATATGTTGAAAACACAGAACTTCAATATCAGTGCATAGGGTTTCAGATTAAGGGTGATAGAAAAAGTTTCCCTAAAACAGCACAACATTCTCTCTTATGGGAATTATTTGAGTTTCTTTATGCAAAATCTAAAAATAATCTCAAACCATAAGACATTCCAAATAGGATCTGGCAGATTTTCAAATAAAATATTTCAAAACAAAGTATCTTTGGAGAAAATTTCTCCTGGTGTTGGGGAATTTTGCCCAGCAGTCACAAATTATAAAGTTGAGGAGGTACTGTCAAGGTTCTGTTTATTACGTCAAAGTTTAATCCTATTGAGCTCAAGTTTTGTTAATTGTGTTTCAACTCCTAGCAGGCGGAAATGAAGAAAGATGTGTGATGGGAAGTAAGCTCCCAATCCCTAATGCAATGTCACAATCTAGATCTCTCTTCTAAGAAGATTTAGTTGAAACTTCCACCTCCTGATAAGAATGCCACTTAATGTTCCATTAGCAAAGTAGAGCATTTGGAAGACATAATAAAGAAAACCCTCTGAAGAGCTCAAAGATGACTTGAGGGAGGGCCCTGCTTTCATATTAATCTTGTGGCTGTGTCTAAGTCTGGGCAAAGTTGTACAAATTCTTTTGTAATTTATCTGACAGAAAAAGATTTCAGTCAAACAAGGTACTTACAATTGAGAAACCAGTTTCTTCTCAGCCATAAAACATGCTAATTGGAAAGCTCTGGGCACGATTCCTGCCAAAAAGCAGGGTATCTTCTCAAATATTAATGATGCCCTTCTGCCAAACTTTTGAACATTGTCGTGAATCTGGTGGCTTAAAGTTTTATGTCACTTCATCATGTCTTTTATCTTGCTTTTGGTGCAGATGTAATACCATCCTGTAGTAGTGAAGGATTTGAAGCACAGTACAGGAGAGAGGGAGAGGGAGAGGGAGAGAGAGAGGGAGGGAGGGAGGGAGGGAGAGAAAGAGAGAGAGAGAGAGAGAGAGAAGGAGGTGGAAGAGGAGGAAGATACAGATTGTGTGTGTGTGTGCAGCATAGTAGTTGGAATCTATGCAAGGGGACTCATCTCATCATCCCAAAAAGGTGACACATATTACAAAACTGAGCCAGAAAATGTTAAAAAGTGTTAGAGTTAGAAAAAGCCAAATGTACTATTTTAACCAATGAATTTATACTCTCAAATTCAGAGAATGTAGCTGCCACTGGTAGCAAACATGAAAAGAAAAGAACAACAACATTTGGGCAATTTCTTTGGCAATACTAATGCAAAACCCATCACATAAAAGAAGGAGGACATCTACCAAATGTGTCAGTATTTTTTTTAAGCAAGAACACATCATTATTAGTTCCAAGAAGTGGCTGACTTTGGTCACAGAAGCTGAAAAGGGGATGCTATAGTGCTTCTAGCTTATTTTTGAGCAGCTTGATGGGATTACGATCATTTCTCCAGTTGCCTAATTTACTCCCAGAAGTGCTTTCTACCACAACTCTCGATCAGAAGATGATTTGGCGTCTGGCAGGCTGGTGCCCTTGGCAACTCAGAATACCAGCAATGGGAATCTACAACCTTTCCCTCTGCCCAGAAAGAGATCAGAACCTTGGCACACCAGTGCAGGAATGTTGCCAATCCTTGGTTTTAGCTGGCCCATTCAAATGCTTTATCTAAACAGAATGCACAGTTAAGGACTCCTCTACTCAGGCAGAGTGATCATATAGACACTTCACTGGTATTTGTCTCTCTAAAAGCATAACCCTGCCTTAGTTACATGAAAGTTATGAGAGGCATGGTCAACTAAATTCCCTGAATAAAAGATTGTGGAAAAGAAGATGGTTTTTGTAAGTGGGAATTTAAAGTTCTTGGTCAATAAAAAATATTCAATACAAAAAAGAGACATGTCTATGTTGAATAATGATACAAGAACAAGTATGACGAATCCATACATTTATATACAATTTTTAGCTTAATATAAACTGGAGTAATGGGAGTAGGTGTGTCAGTGACAGGATTCAGAACTATTGTACATAGAGCCTTATGAGTCACAAGTGACTCAACGGCACATAACAGCAACAACAACGGTTAAGAGCACCATTATTAGGGTTAGACCAAATTAGATTGCTGTTAACTCCTGTGAAAATGAGCTGCTGAAATTCAGACTCAATAATTTCTTAAAAGCCCTTGTGATTTACTAGTTTGGTGGATTCAAGCTAATTTTCTAATGTCTCCAATAACATTATACATAAAGTGGGAATAAGAATGCCTATGAAATAGGATTAAATTGATTAAACATATGCTATAAACTATATAATTTGTATAAATATAAGTTGAGGTTATAATTCTTCACATTTGTTGTTGTTTTTGTGATGTGTCATTGAGTCACCTGAGACTTATAGTAACCCTATGTAGAATAGCTCTGAAGCCCACCCTATCAGACCCAGTGACATTGACTGATGTATCTTCAAGGGAAGATACTCCAGTTATTGTATCAATCTATCTCATCCTGGTTCTTCCTTTCTTGTACTGTTCCTCCACCCTTCTGAGCATGATATCTTTCTCCAAGAATTGGTCCCTCCTACCAGTATGCTCAAAGTATATGAGATGGAGCTCCAAAATCCTAGCCTCCAAGGACGAACTTGTTTTTATCCTCTCCAGGACAAATCTGTTTCTTTTCTTAGTGGTCCATGATGTTTTCAAGACTCTTCTCCAGAACCACAACTCAAAGGCATTCATTATTCTTCCTTTATCATTGGTCATTATTCAGCTCTCAGATGCATATAATGTAATTATGAAGAACTTGGCCTAGATTAGGTGCTTCTTTGTCTCTAGACTGATATAGTTGATTCTCCATTCTCTGGAGAGGTCCCTGGCAGCAGATTTTCCTAGTGCAATTTATCTTTTGATTTCCTAACTGTTGATGCCAAAGGTATTGACTGAGGAGCCAAACAAACTGAAATTTTTAACCATATCAATTTCTTCTCCATCTATCATAATGCTGCCAATTGGCCCAGTGATGAGAATTTTTGTCTTTTTGATGCTGAGCTTCACTCTATATTGAAGACTAAAGTCCTTGATTTCTGTAGCAAACACTTCAGGTCCTCCTTATTTTCAGCTAGCAAGGTTGCGCCATCTGCATAATGCAGATTATTTATGAGTTTTCCTCCAGTCCTGATGTCATATACTTTCTCATAAAGCCCACCTTCACAAATGGTCTGTTCCACATTCAGATTGAAAAGAAATGGAGACGGAATGCATCCCTGATACACTCCTTTCCTGATCTTGAATGAACTATGCAGTGTTTCTTTAAAATGATGCTACATATTATGAAAACATTTACATCTGTCATTTAAATTCAAGAGTGAAATATAAAGCATTATAGAAAAATTCGCCAAATAATGCAGATTATTTAAGCTCTACTGTGAGAAATAAAAATAATGGAAATAAACTGTGTTGTCCCCTTTGTCGAGAAACCGTTTTTAGCAAAGCAAGACTCTGCAGAAAATTATGCCAAAACAACTGGACATGTCAACAGCATGTCAACAGAGAACTGCCAGATGTATAGGTTATGTTTAAAAGAGTTCATGGTATTAAGCATATTATAACTAAAGATAGATGAATCTTGGCTAAAAGCAAAGAGTACCAGAGGAATGTCTGTCTATGTTTCATTGACTATGCATAAGTATTCAACTGTATGGAACAAAACAAACTATGGCTGACTCTGAGAAGAATGGGAATAACAGACCATTTTATTGTGCTTATGCAAAACCTATACTTGGACCAGAAGGCAGTCATCAGAACAGAGCAAGGAGACACTGCAAAATCAAGAAGAGTGCATGCCAGGGATGTACTCTGTCTCCATACCTTTTCAATCTATATGCAGAATAGCTCATCTGGGAGGGTGAGCTGTACGAGGAGGAATGTGGCATCAGGATTGGAAGAAGATTCATCAACAGCCTGCGTTATGCAGATGACACAACCCTGATTGCTGAAACTGAAGAGGACCTGGAATACTTGCTGTAGAAGAACAAGGACTGCAGCCTTCAATATGGGTTGAAGCTCAACATCAAGAAAACAAGATTCTCACCACTGGGCTAACTGGCAGCATCATGACGTATGGTGAGGAGATTGAGATTGTTAAAAGTTTTAGTTTCCTTTGTTCCACAAGTAACACTCATGGTATGAACAGCTAAAAAATCAAGACATGTATTGCATTGGGAAAATCTGCTGTCAGGGATCTCTACTGAGTACTGAAGAGCAACGATATTAGTCTGGGGACTATGGTGCACCTGATCTAGGCCATAGTCTTTGCTATGCATCAGAGAGCTGGACAATGATTAAAAATGATAGAGAATTTATGACTCATTTGTGGAGCTGGAGAAGTTTTGAATAAACCATGGACTGTCAGGAGAACAAACAAGGCAAGGATTTTGAGGCTTCATCTGACATACTTTGGACATGTTGCAAGGAAGAACTGATCCTTGGAGAGGTACATCATGCTTGAATGGGTGGAAGGATGAAGAAAGAGAGGAAGACTATGGATGAGAGGAATTGATACAGTGACTGGAGTAATGAGAGAAGTTGTGTCGGAGACAGTAAAGTTGGTCCCGGATAGAGCCGGTTTCAGGGCTATTGTACATATGGTCCCTATAAGTCACAAGTGACTCAATGGTACATAACAACAAGAACAATTATAATCTCAAAGATCAGCCCCCAACTGCTGGCAAATGTTTGTGTGGGCCCTCTGCTCCATCACCAGATAGCATCAGGATTGGAGGAAGACTAATTAACAGCCTACATTATACAGATGACACTACTTTGCTCCTGAAGCTGAGGAGGACTTGAAGTATTTGCCACAATAAGTCAAAGATTCCAACCTTCAATATGGATTGCAACTCAGAACTAAGAAATGAAAGATTCTAACCACCAGACCAGTAGGCAGTATCATGATAGCTGGAGAAAGGATTGAGATTGTTGATTATTTCATCTTGCTTGGATTGACAATCAACACTGTTCACACTAGCAGTCTGGAAATCAAAAGGCAAGCTGCATTGGAAAAATCTGCTGTCAAGGACCTCTCCAAAATGCTAAGGAGAAATGATACCAGTCTAGAGATGAAGGTGTTTTTTAGATCAATTTCTTACTATGCTTCTGAGAACTGAACAATGACTAAGGATAATGGATGAAGAATTGATGCCCTCGAGTTGTGGATCTGGAGAAGAGTATTGAACATACCATGATTTGTCAAGAAAACAAATAAGTCTAACCTAGAGAGATAGAAACCAGTTTGCTCCTTGAAAGCCAGGATTTTAAACCTCTGACTCACACACTTTGGACATGTCACCAGGAGGTTCCAGCTAAAACCCATTGTTAAACTATTTTGTCAATCCATCTTGTTAGGGATATCTTTCTACCTTCCTATGTCCCTATACCTTTCCCACAATGATGTCCTTTTGCAAAGAGTGGTCCCTCCTGACAAAATGCCAAAAGCATAAGAGATGAAGTTTCATCATCCTTGTCTTTAAGGAGCACTCTAATTTCATTTTCTTCAAGACAGATTTGTTGGTTTTAATGGCTGTCTATGGAATATTTAGAACTCTTCTCCAACATCAAAACGCAAAGCCATAGGTTCCTCTTCTGTCATTCTTATTCATTTTCCAGCTTCAGATGCATAGAAAGTAATGACCATGGCATGGATCAGGTGCTCCTTGGTCATTAAACCGACATCCTTGTACTTAGCATATTGATGAAGTCTTTGACAATAGATTTCTTCACTGTTACACATCTTTGGATTTCTTGATTGCTGACACCATACGTGTTGACTTTGGATCCAAGTAAGATTTTTTATTTCTCTATCTGTCATGTTTTCTATTGATCTAGTAATGAGGATTTTAGGGTTTTGTTTGTTCATTTTATGTTGAGATGTAATCCATATTGAAGCCTTTCCAAGAAATATCTGTTCATTATCAAGGTATCCATGCAATGGTCAATGCTCTTCTCTAACACTACAACTCAAAGTTGTCAATTTTTTTTTTCTGTCATCCTTATCCATTTTCTAGCTCTCAGATGCATAGCATCATATGATCATCTGAATCAAAGTGGCCAAAGCTGGTCCATCTCATCTCATCTCATCTCATCTCATCTCATCTCATCTCATCTCATTAATGCCTAGTATATTGATATTCATGTGTTTCATTTCATTTTTAACAATTTTCAGTTTTCTAATACTCAAGCAGTTTCAGGCACACCTTAGTCTCCAGAGAGACACCGTTGCTCTTGAGTACTTTAGAGAGGTCCCTAACAGCAGACTTTCCCATCGCAATA
>NW_006400001.1:3688106-3689626 GCF_000299155.1 Elephantulus edwardii
ATTGGAGGCTGCAGCCCTTGAACCTCTATAGCAGGTGCTTCAGGTCCTCTTTAGTTTCAGCAAGCAGGGTTGTGTCATCTGCATAACGCAGATTGTTGATAAATCGTCCACCAATCATGACCCCACACTTCTCCTCATAGAGCCCAGCCTCCTGAATAATCTGTTCTGTGTATAGGTTGAAAAGATATGGAGATAGGATGCATCCCTAACCCGTGTAGTAGTGTTCCCTTGTTTTATTGCTATAACAACCTCTTGGTCTAAGTACAGGTTTCACATGGTCATTGGCATTCTTTTTGGTGTTGTCCATAATTTGTGACAATCACCATAGTAAAATGCCTTTGCATAGTGAATACAGTCATTCTAGTATTCTTTACTTTCGGCCAGGATCCTCCTGACATTAGCACTGCTATCTCTATCGCCATGCCTCTTCTAAACCCAGTTTGAATTTTTGAGAGACCTCGGTCACTGTACTGTTCTAGCTGTTTTGAGATGATATTTAACAATATTTTGGTTGTAAGTAACATTAATGATAGTTTTTAATAGTTTCCACTTTTTTTTGGATCACCTTTCTTGAGAATGGGAACAAATATGGACCTCTTGGCAGCTGTCTTCCTAATTTCCTGACAGTGTTGAGAGCACGTCTAGGTTTGCTTCTATCTAAGACATTTCAATTGGTATCCCACTGATAGTGGAGGCCTTGTTTTTTGCCAAAACCTCCTTTCTTCATTCCTATTATCTCTTGTATATGTTGTCCTTCCTGAAAATTTTGAGTGTTAACCATTTGTTTTACTACAACAATTCTATGTACTCCTTTTAATACTTCCTGGGTCATTCAAGATTTTGTCTGCATTTCAATCGCTCAGTATTTCAATTCAAAACACAAATTTGTTTTCAGTTCTTTCAGCTTGAGAAATGTTAAATAACTTCTTTTCTTTCTAATCTCAAATACCAGCTCTATGCACATTCCACTATAATACATGAGAATTTAACAAAGTGAAAATGTCATCGGATGTACTTTGAACATGTTATCAGAAGGGATGAGTCCCTGGAATGTAATGTTATGCTTGGTAGAGAGACAAAAAAAAAAAAAGTAAACCTTCCATGAGAAGAAGGTCTATCACAATTGGCTTGATATAAAAAAAGACTATAAGTTTTGTGTAGGTAGGACTGGTGGTATTTCTTTTTCTGGTATGTGAATTTTCCTGTGTTGGAACTAGCTGTTGTTGTTGTTATGTGCCGTTGACTCGCCTGCAACTCATAGCGACACTATGTACAACAGCCCTAAACTCCGCTCTGTCCTGTGCCAATCGCACTATCTATGACACTCCCATCCCAATTATCCCAGTCACTGAATCAATCCATCTCATATAAGGCCTTCCTCTCCTGCACTGTCCCGCCACCCTCCCAAGCAAGATGGAGCCTCAGAATCCTTGCCTCCAAGGAGGACCCGGTTTAACCCTTTCCAGGACAAATCTGTTTGTTTTCCTAACAGCCCATGGTATTCTCAATACTCTTCTCCA
>NW_006400001.1:3703713-3714694 GCF_000299155.1 Elephantulus edwardii
GCTCTGTTCTGACGACTGCCTCTTGGTCCAAGTATAGGTTTCTCATTAGCATGATTAAATGTTCTGGGATTCCCATTCTTCTCAGAGTCAGCCACAATTTGTTATGGTACACACAGTCAAACACCTTTGCATGGTCTTTGCAATCAAAGGCCATGGTCTTTGCAATCACTTGTTATGCATCAGAGAGTTGGGCAATGACTAGGGAGGATAGAAGGAGAATTGATGCCTTTGAACTGTGGTGCTGGAGAAGAGTATTGAATGTACTATGGCCAAGAAAACAAACAGGTTCATCCTAGAGAGTGTGAAACCAGGCTACTCCTTGGAGGCAAGGATTCCGGGGCTTTATCTGACATACTTTGGACATGTTGTCAGGAGAGACAGGCCCTTGGGGAGGGACATCATGCTTGGTAGGGTGGAGGAAAAGGGCAGGAGGGGATGACCTGAGGTGGACTGATTCAGTGACTGGGGTAATCGGGATGGCTGTGTCAGAGGCAATGTGATTGGCATAGGATAGAGCAGGGTTTAGGGCTGTTGTACATAGGGTCGCTATAAGTCGCAAACGACTCGACAGAACGTAACAACAACAACAATACACAAGCTATGTTTTCCAGTTATTAAATGATGTTTGTTATTGTTTTTCCCCATTTAACTGACTTCCAGTCTTGGCTTTATCACTACACTACTATAACTATCCTCTTTCTTTAGTGTTCATAGGGTTTTCAGAGGCCTTTTATTTAGGAAGTAGCTAGCCCATTCTGCTTGCTAGTTGCTCTTAGTCAGAAAGTCTAATACCTGTTCACAAAATCCTGTCCACCATGGGTAACCCAAATGTTATTTGATGCACCATTGCTGTCAGGGACCTCTTTAGAGTACTGAACAGCAAGGATATTAGTCTGGCAACTAAGGTGCACCTAATTCAGGTCATGAATTTTACAATTACTTGTCATGCATCCAAGAGCTGGACAATGATTAAGGATGATAGAAGAAGAATTAATGCCTTTAAGTGATCATTCTGGAGAAGAATGATGACTGGGCCACCAAAATAGCAACCATGTCTGTTCTGGAGAGGGTGAAACCAAGCTGCTCCTTGGAGGCAAGAATTTTGAAGCTCTGTCTCACAAACTTTGGGCATGCTGCCAGGAAGGTCCAGGCCTTGGAGAAGAATGTCATATTTGGAAAAGTGGAGAGGAAGATCCTGGATTGAATTGGTATAATGGAAGTAGATATTTCAGAAATGATTGGCTCATGATAGAGCAGGGTTGAGAAAAAATGTACATATGGTTGTTATGGGTTACAGACAACTTACTGGCACCTAACAACAAGAACTTAGTTTAACAAAGTGGAGAGAAAATGAATCACTTCTAATAAAGATCAAAGATTATAGCCTTCTGTATAAATTATACCTCTACATAAACTAAAAATCTTTAAAACTGGATTCCTGAACAAAATATTGATAAATGGAGACAAGATAGGAGTTAGTAAGATACTTGAATCCGCAAGCAACACACCAAGAAGCAGTAGGCAACATACCAAACTACCCACAGCATTGAGAAAAATCTATGAAAGAAATTTTTTAACTACTCAAAAACATAGACTTAACCTTGATTGCAAAGCTACTTCAGGCCCATGACAATTTTTTTCCAATTTCCTAATATACTTGTGAAAGGCTGACAGTGAATAAAGAAGACTGAAGAATGCATTTGAATTATGATGTTGATGAAAAGGATAAATATACTGACCAGAAGAATGAATAAATATGTCTTGGAAGAAGTATAGCCCAAATACCCTTGAAAACAAGGATAATGAGACTTTGTATTATTCAGCGTGTTAACAGGTTTAAATCAGTTCAGTCATGGCTGATGCAATGAACTTAGAATGGACTTGAATTTGTAAAAATGTGAGTGTACCAGAATGTTAATATGAACAAGAAAGAGTGCAGCATTGGAATTGGGAGACTTGAGAGAGATATAAATAATTCCTTCTAGAAAATACCTGTGAAGAATTTAGAGATTGGATTATTGCAAAGACTATGGAAAGTGGCACATAGACAGCCATTATATTTGAACCAGTCATCATTATTTCTGATTCTATTTTGTAAGAGGTTTACTTGCTACATAATACTATCCTTGTTTTCTAAGAAGAAGATCAAGTTTCTAGGAGCTAGTGATCCCTAATGTTGTCCAGTACAGATACTAATGCACACATACAACAACATATTGCAAGTTCAGGCCTATTCTGCTTCCACTTTTTTGGCCATGACTGAACTGAGAGGAAACTAGTTCAAATCCTTAGAGACACATATTTATACCATGTTTTCCAAAGGAATACTTTGTAAGCTAGTTGTTATATACCATCAAGTCCAGAATGACCTGTAGCAATTCTATGGACAACAGATCTGAACCCTGTAATATGCTGTGCCATCCTTATAATTTCTGATGCATTTGAGCCCATTGCTGTAGTTACTGTGTCAACCCATCTCATTGAGGGGCTTTCTGCCTTTTCCTGATGTCTTGGAGAAAGTGCTCCCAGGGTGTTCCTTGGAGACAAGGATGGCAGAGATTCTTCTTACATACTTTTGGCATGCTATTAGAAGGGAACATTCTTTGGAAAAGGGCAACGTGTTTGGTAAACTAGAGGGTCTTTGTATAAGAGGAAGATTCTCAACAAGATTTATGATCATAGTGGCTGCAACAATAGTCTCAAGCATAACAGTTAGAGCATGGTGCCAGACCAAGCAGTGTTTCATTTTGTTATACACAGTTTTTATGAGTCAGAAGCAACCTGAGAGCATCTAACAACAATAACAACAATTTTATGGAGTGTGACTCTCATGATGGGTCTCTGGAGACATTACCCAGACTTTTTGTTTTCAAAACTTGAAGCTACATGGATTGAGGAACATGTAACATCTCTCTCAACATAAGTATTGAGTCCTGATTTGAATAAAGAAAGGATATAACCATAGCCTCTTAAAAGGTGCTAAGCAATACCCTTTGACATGTTATCACAGCATAACAGAGATGACAGTAATTTCAGTCTCTAACTCTGTATCTGTATTACTGTGTCTCTATCTGACAACTGTTGGATACAGATAGAGATGCAGGAATACAGGGAGCTCTAGTGCCATAGGATAAGAAGCTGTGCTGCAATACCAAAGGTATGTAGTTCAAATCCACCAGTTTGTTCAAAGAGAGAGGGATGGACAATCTCCTCTTGTGTGATAACTGCCTTTGAAAACCCACTGGAGGATTGGTTCTGATTCAATGGAATATAACAGCTGCATCTAGATCTATCTATCTATCTATCTATCTATCTATCTATCTATCAAGATATGTTGCTCTTAGGTTCCATCAAGTTAAATACATAGTGACACTACAAACAAAAGATCGAAACCCTGGTCTATCCTGCCCCATCTTCACACTTCCTGACACACAAGAGCCTATTGCAACATGTGATCATGTAAATCCACCGGGTTGAGGGTCTTGCTCTCCTTCACTGACCTTCGACCTTTCCAAGCATCATGTCCTTTTCCAAGGAATAACACCTCCTAGCAACATGCCCAAAGTATATGTGACAAAACCTCATCATTCTTTCCTCCAAAGAGTACTCTGGCTGCACCCTCTCCAAGACATATCTATTTGTTCTCTTGGCCACCCATGAAATGGTCAGTGCTCTTTTCCTACACCACAGCTCAGAGGTGTCAATTCTTCTTCTGTCATCCTTATTCATTGTCCAGCTCCGAGATGCATAACAAGAAATCAGACTCTGACCTGAATCAAACACACCTTAGTCCTCAAACTGATATCACTAACTCCTCAACAACTTGGAAAGGTCCCTAACTGCAGATTATCCCAGTGTAATGCATCTCCTTATTTCCTGACTGCTTGTATCAAGGGTTTCATTTGTGGATCCAAGTAAGATATCTGTTGTTTTTTAGCTGCTTGTGCTGCTAAGCCAGAAGACACCTTCATCGTTCAAAACCACTATTAAGATCAACTCTTACGTTGGAGAAAGATGAGAGACCTCCTCCCATGCAATTTGCAATCTGTAAACTCAGAAAACAAGAGGAATATCTTCGGAAAGGTTAATTGACACAGAGTCTACAAGAATGGATTTGAATATGCTAGAGATCATCAAGATGACTCAGGACAGGGCAAGGTTCCAAGGGTTCTGATGAGTAGTAGTTGATGTAATAGCATCTAAATTTCTGTAACAATCAACTTATATATATGCCATTGTTGTTGTTGTTGTATACCAAAAAGACAGAGCCATCCCATAGCTAATTTTCCAATAGGCTTTCAGAGGCACTGAATTGTAAGAAAGAAGATTGCTCCTCCCTCTCCCACAGAGGAGCTGGTAGCCTGCCACAAGGCCACCAGAGATCCCTTCCTATAAAATATATATGTTGTTGTTGCTGTTAGGTTCCATTGAGTCAAGTATGACTCATAAGGACCCTGTGGACAAATGATCTGAACACTAACCTATCTTAGCCTAGCCTAGCCGACTCTAGGCTAGGCTATCCTATGTCATCCTCACAATCTCTGACATACTCAAACCCATTCCTGCAGACACAGTGTCAACCTATGTGGTTGAGGACCTTCTTCTCTTTTGCTGACCCTCCACCTTTCCAAGAATGATGTCCCTCTCCAATGAAATTCATAAATAAAGAATTGTTCTTTCTTTATGGTTTTAATAAGAGTTAAAAAATTGTTCAGAGTCTTGTAAATGTTATTTTAATAATCCTTGAAATTTTATCTGTTGCTGTTACCTCTTGAAACATGATTTATTTAGATTGCTAATCCACTCATTCAGGAAATGCCAAGAGGTATTCTGTAGGTAAATGGTGCCTCTTACAGTATAAATTTTCTCCTTTACCTTTGCTAATATCATGGCAGAATTTTTCTTATCCCTTGTGAGGAAGTTGTTGTTTTTCATTCTAATAATCCTGTCCTATGGTATTTAACATTTAAAAGAATAATAATAAAACTGTTAACAGAAAAAAAAACCAAAAGCAAACCAGAATAGTCTTTCTAGCAACATGCCCAAAGTATGTGAGACAAAGCATTATTATCTTTGCCTCCAAGGAACACCCTGGTTGCACTTTCTCCAAGACATATCTGGAAGTCCATGGGGTCTTCAGTATTGTTCTCCAACACCACAGCTCAAGCTCATAAATTCTTTTGTCATCCTTTGTCTGTCCAGCTCTCAGATGCACAGTAAGCATGTGTTTATAACATACACCACACACACATATGCGAACTGTATATTGTACACAAACACATAAGGGAGCTCTGGTGGTGTGAGGAGTTCAATTGCCAACCCAAAGGCATGCAGTTTGAGTATACCAGCTGCTCCTCACGAGAAATATGGATGATATCTTCCTATTTGTAATTTATTGCCTCTGAAAACCTGCTGGGGAGTCAGCTATGAGTCAGTTCTGAGTTGACATATATTATCACAAAACAACATATGTGTATGTGTATTTATCTTTAAGTATAATATTAAACATTCCAAAAAGTTTAATCCAACCTACAACCAGAAAGGATAAAATAGATCAATGGGATCTTCTAAGAACCAAATCCCTATGCACATCAAAAAACTTATCCAACAGGGTAAAAAGGAAAGCCACAGACAGGGGAAAAGAAATATCTGGTAATGAAATATCTGATAAGGGACTTATATCTAGGATTTATGGAATACTCCAGCACCTCAACAAGATAAAGGTAAACAATCCAATCACAAAATGGACACAGGATATGAACAGACACTTCACCAAAGAAGATATTCAAATGGCAAACAAACACATAAAGAAATGTTCAAAATCCCTATCTCTAAGATAGATGTAAACCAAAACAAATATATCATCTCACCCCAGTAAGAATAGCAAAGTTCAGAGCAGCAAACAACTAATGTGGCAATATTGTGGAGAAACTGGAACCCTTATTCACTGTTGGTGGGAGTGTAAAATGGTGTAACCACTGTGGAAGGCAGTATGACACGTCTTCAAAAAGTTGGAAACAGCGAAAGATAAACTTCTTTGTTAGTATGCAGAGGGGGGTAAAGAAAAAAGTGCAACAATGAATGAATGAAAATCCAAAAAAATCTCTGTAAATGTTCATTAAAATTAATAAAATAAAATTTTAAAAAATTTGGAAATAGAAATACCATTTGATCCTGCAATTGTACTACTAGGCATGTACTCTAAAGAAACCAGAACTGTCACTCAAACTGATATATGCACACTCATGTTCATTGCTGCTTTGTTCACAATAGCAAAGACATGAAAGCAACCCAAGTTTTGGGCAACAAATGAATGGATAGAGAAGCTGTGGTATTTTCGCACTATGGAATACTACACAGCACTGAAAAACAAGGAATTAATAAAATATTCTACCAAATGGTTGACCCTGGAGGGCATTATGCTGAACGAAATAGCTCAGTCACAAAGGAAAAATACTATGTAATGTCACTGTTATGAAACAGGACTGACATGGGCATGGGAGGAAATTAAGAAAAGAGGGAATAAATAATGAACACTGCATTGAAATAGAAGAGGGAAAGAACTGTATAAAAGAAATACACGATTAAGTATTATTTTCATGATGATAAGAGGTGCATAACAAAGTGGACTTGGGGGTTGAGGGAGGGAAGAAATTGTGCAACAATGAAAAAATCTTTTTAAAGGGAAAAGCGAACTGAGTTGGAGGTAGGGAAGAAAATTTGCAACAATAGATGAAAGAATATCCGAGTTTTCTTCAAACTTTCATTAAAATAGCACTAAAAAAAGAAAAAGTTTAATCAAATGTGAAATCTGCCTTCCCAAAACCTTAACACTGTTGTGAATGGTCTTGATTTTGGACTATTTAGACTGCTTCCTTTACCTCACTTGCCTCAGAATTTGTGTAAAAAAGAATGGGTCTGATTATGTGTATCCTAACTCCCAGTTGAGTCTATGACCATATCACTTTGAACATACCTGAGCTCATCTACTTTTGGAAGTTAAGCAAAGTCCTTCTTGGTTAGAGTCTTCTAATCAAGATGAAAACATAAATGTGAAAGTACTTAAAAACCTGAAGTATGTTTCAGATCCTAGCTGAGGGACAGCTGGTAACACAGAGTCACACTCATTGCCATTCACATTCAGAATTGATTCAGAGATGACCCTCAAGTGGGTATTAAGAGACTGTAATATTATGAGAATAGATTACCCACCTTTCTCTAGCCAGATCGCTGGTAAATTGGAAACACCAGAGAAACATTGCTTTTGGGTTAGTAACACAACTCCCCGAAGACAATGCCACCAGTAGTACTCCAAGGCAGGGACCTGGCAGGAAGGAAAATTTTACATTTTAAGTATCTGCTGCATATCTGCATGAACTTCAATTTAGAAAGTACCTTTATAGAGAAATGTGTTCTTCTCTTCCCATAATTCGTGAAATTACTTTAAATTCTGCAGCTTGATATTTGGTGCATTATACATGAGGTAGGAATCATTTCACAGCTGGACTTTATAACATAGCAGTACTTAGAATGTTTCTATGGATAATACAGTTATCATAAAGGTTTTGCTCTCTAAATTTTGAAAAATAAAACCATAAAAATATCACTTTCCATTCTTGGCAAGTCCAAACTAAGTTGGTTTTGCATATATTTCAAGTAATTGCACATTTTATGTACTTCTTACTACATTTATAATGAGATGTTCATAGATTAAAATTTCCGTTTACACTAACACTAAATTGAGAAGTACAGGGTTAAAATATTGAGGGTTGATAAAAAAATCTAGTCCTTCACCCAAATAAATTTGCTGAGTCCTATGGAAAAGCTTGAGATATTTATGCAAATACATTATGATTCAGCAAAATGGCAGTGTAGGATACACAATTGTCCTCAGGGAGTAAAACTTATGATAACAATCTTGTTATTTTTCATGGGGTGGGAGTACTTCCTTTTGGAATCCTTTTGGCCATGTTTTGATAGGTAACATCATACCTATATTTTTTAAAAAAAATCAAGAGTTAAGTGCTTATGTGTCAATATTCATCCCAGACATAATTTATTGAGCCCTAGGTCGCTTTGGGGACCTAGTAGTAAGAAGTTGTTGTTGTTGTTGTATACCATCAAGTGGGAACTGACCCATGGCTAACCCTACGGCAGGTTTCCAGAAGCAATTACTCATACAGAAGATTACCCATCTTTGTCCTGTGGACCAGCTAGTGATCTTGAACTATGTGACTTTTGGATTGCCACATAGCTTTTTGCCTCTAGGTCACCAGAGCTGCTCAGTGGTAAGAACTGCTGCACTGCAATTCTGAAGGCAGGTGCTTCAAATCCAGCTGCTCAGTGGGAGAAGGAAGGACCATCCCCTCCAGTGAGATTAACTGCCTCTGAAAACCCACCAAAGGGTCAACTGTGGGTCAGTTCTGACTGGACGGTATACAGCAACCACCACAGCAGTTGCATAGTACCTTACGTGTTGCCTCACTGACTGTTCCAAACCAACAGTTGCTCTACAAGAGGATAGGCAGTGTCTTTCGGTAAAGATTCACCAGACCCAGAGACATGATGGAGGATCTTGGAAAGTCTGGACTGAATTAATGGCACTGAGTTGGTTTGGAGTTTAAATTTTTAAGAATATCCCCATCCCAATCACTTTATGATTATATAGGAGTTTCTCGTGAATGAATAAGGAGTTCTCATGTTGTAGCACAGTATAAGTTGGCAGTTAAAAGAAAGATCGGTAGTTTAAGTCCACCAGCCATTTCCTGGGAAGAACAATGCAGCCTGCTCCTTTTGATTTATAGCTGTGGAAATCACAGGGTGGATCACTTTTGAGTTTGGAGTGGGTGCAACGGCAGCTTGAGTTGAGTCATCAATATCCATCCATTCCTTTCTCATCTCTCTAAGGGAGGATCCACAAACACTTTCATAGTCAATCAGATAGCAGATTATATTCTTTTTGCTTGGGAGGTACGCCGTCTTTGTTGCAACTACCAAATTGCCGTCACCACTGCCACAAAGAAGTAGTCACAGAAAACAGTTAAGTATATATTGGTGGTTGTTTCAATAAAACTTTGTTTACAAAACTTGCATTATGTCAATCTCACAGCTGGTCAAATTTGTTCTGCTAACCCATACCCGCTGTCAGAGACCTCTGCACAGTATTGAAGAGCAATGATATCAGTTAGGAGACTAAGGTGCACCTGATACAGGCCAATGTTTCTGCAATCACTTGCTATGCATCAGAGAGCTGGACAATGACTAGGGAGGATAGAAGGATAATTGATGCCTTTGACCTGTGGTGCTAGAGAACAGTACTGAGTATACCATTGACTGCTAAAAGAAAGAACAGGTTCATCCGGGAGAGGGTGAGACCAGGTTGCGCCTTGGAGTCAAGGATTCTAAAGCTTCATCAGACGTACTTTGGACATGTTGCAAGGAAGGGCCAGTCCTTGGAGAGGGACCTCATGCTTAGGAGAGTGGAGGGACAGCGCAGGAGAGGAGACCCTTGATGAGATGGATTGACTCAGTGACTGGGATAATGGAGGTAGGTGTGTCAGAGATAATAAGATAGGCACAGGTTAGAACAGGGTTTAGGGCTGTTGTACAAAGAGTCGCTAAGAGTCACAGGCAACTTGACGGCACATAACCACAACAAACTATGCTCACTGTCAACTCAATGGCACCTCACAATGTAAATCTGTGCTCTGATGCTATCTTGCAAATGTTAAGAATCTTTTCCTTTCAAATTTGATTTAAAAGTCACTTCCACAAAACTTTCGCTCAGCAATCATAACTGATAACTAGCCTTAATTTCCCAGATAATTTCACATCTCCATGGAGGATAGAAGGAGAATTGATGCCTTTGAGCTGTGGGGCTGGAGAAGGGTATTGAATGTACCATGGACTGCCAAGAAAACAAACAGAATTCATCCTGGAAAGGGATAAACCAGCTACTCCTTGGAGGCAAGAATTCTGGGGCTTCATCTGACATACTTTGGACATGTTGCCAGGAGGGACGGGTCCTTGGAGAGGGACATCATGCTTGGGAGGGTGGAGGGACAGCGCAGGAGGGGAAGACCCTCTATGAGATGGATTGATTCAGTGACTGGGGTAATCGGGATGGGTGTGTCAGAGGCAATGCGATTGGCACAGGATAGAGCAGGGTTTAGGGCTGTTGTACATAGGGTCACTATGAGTCGCAAATGACTCGACGGCACATAACAACAACAACAACAACAACGTTGTTTATATACATTTTGTGTGAGGTTGATTTTATATGAGGTTTTGTGTGTGGGCATGTGTGAGTGGGTATGTATTAAGAGATGTGTTGTCTGCATTATAACACATAGTATCACAGGAGAAGGATGGGCAATCTCCTTCTGTGTGAGATTACTTGCTTCTGAAAACCAGCTGGATGGTCAGCTATGGTTCAGTTCCGACTCTATGGTACACAACAACAATATTACTCCTTTAAAGATAGAAACTTTGTCCTCCATCCCTTCTATTTATATAACTTATGTAAATACAAATCTATTTACATAATTAATCCATTATGCTGAATGTTGTTATTTATTGGATGTCATCCAGTCAGAACCTACTCACTGCTGGCTCTCAGTGGGGTAAATTCAGACTACTTGCTTCTGAGTTGGCAGTACAGCTTCTTACCACTAAGCCATCAGAGCTCCCTGATGCTGCTTCACATTTAGGAAATACTTTTGAAAGCTGTGAATAAAATAAAGTCTGTTGTGTGTTTAAAGAAATGACTGAATAATAAAAATAAGAATGTGAAACTTGTATATGAAATATAGTAAGATATTTCTGTTAAACACATAAAAATAATGAAATGCATATGAGGCCACTCATATTTCCTTAAAGCTCATAGATTTGGAAAGAAAAGATAGAATGGAAATAAAAAATGTAAGGAGAAAGTTAAGAGGGTATTATCACATTTGTTTTTGTTGTTATGTGCCGTCGAGTC
>NW_006400001.1:3715494-3717497 GCF_000299155.1 Elephantulus edwardii
TGTTGATAAATCGTCCACCAATATTGACCCCACATTTCTCCTCATAGAGCCCAGCCTCCTGGATAATCTGTTCTGCATATAGGTTGAAAAGGTATGGAGACAGGATGCATCCCTGGCTTATGCCCTTCCCAATCATTAAACAACATGTATGGAGGTTATTGAATGGAAAACTCATACACTCTATAAACTTCCATCAAAGACATAATAAAGGATTTTAATCGTTTTTCAAAGAATATAAAACAAAACTCCTGTATTTGGACAGGAGCTCTAAATATTTTAGATTTATTTGGGGGGAACTTTTTTCTTTCCTTTGTCCCCACCCCCAATAATAGCAGTCATGAAGACATTGCATTGTCATCCCAAGGGCACCATTCATACCTCCTTCTATGTTAAAACCCTGATGAGTGAACATCTGATGGTCAGTGTGCTCTTCTGATAAGCTGTTTCTCCACTTGTGGGTTGTTTTAGACCTTCATTAAATGCCAATATAATAGACAATGTTGAATCCTATAAATAAAATATGTACTTGGGCCAGTTTAGCTATACTTCTTAGTTTCTGTCAATTTGATTCAATTCTAATAACTTTATTGACATGACAAGGAAAACATAAGCTCAAGAGTTGTCAAAATCAATAAATCAACACTAGGGTCTAGAGATAGTTTCGGAGCTATTTTTTCTCAGTCAGTTGTACAATTGAGGAATAGACCAGCTGTAACCTATTTGAAAAGCCTCCTTTTGCCTCCTATGAAAATAATCCTGCAAGACTGCATAGAAAAGTGTCCTTGATGTGCTTTCATTGGCCAATTTAGTAAGGATTTTGTTACCAGTTCTAACTTTATGAAATGGAATTACCAAAGATAGTTTTTCTTGAACTTTACAGCTAAATGTTGATAATATCTCTTGGGTAGATGAAAGCCATTGTATAAACCAGAGGTTGAGAAACATTATCTTAAAGAGTGATAGGCCTGTGTATTATATGATTTCTATTATAACTGCTCAACTCTCATTGTAGTGAGAAAATAACCATGGACACTCAAAATAATGAGGGAGGCTAACGCTCAAGAAAACTTTACTGAAACAAAAACGGTCAGTTGGACCCAACCTGATTTTGCCAAGTTCCCTTATGGACTATCCATGCACAAGTTGGCCCGATGACTTTATAAATAAATGTCTCCCTTTTCATTGGCTGAAGTTCACATTTTGAACTTTACTATGACTCTTCAAATTAAGATAACAATAAACACCAATGATCAAAGGCCAGAGAAGTTGTGGGATGACATCAAGGATATCATCCATGAAAAGAGGGGGGGAAAAAGTCACTACAAAGACAGAGGAGGAAGAAAATTCCCAAAATAGATGTCAAAATATATTGACTAGATCACCTTGTTCTGTAGGAACTTTGTTTCCAACTCTTCTGCCTCTGTTACATCACTAAATTCCTCGTACTACTCGCCCACTGTTATTACTGCCTGGGTTCAGTGGCCAAGCCTGTAAGTTCCTACATGGCACTTCTTCTCTTAGTTATAGAACTTTACTTTTGCTGACGGATAACAAAGTGACTGTATTTCATGCAACTCTTAGTGTGAAATGTGATAACATGACCAAGTGCTGGCCATTTCAGATTAGACGTTTTGGAGAGGGACTTTGAAAGTGGTCCCCTCTTTTGCCATTCTTTCCTAGTTTCTAATGTTAAAATTGACTGTTATCAGTCACACAACCATATTAGACCATAAAAACATTTTTTTTGCTTTTTACAAAATTTATTAGTGGCAACGAAAATTTGCAGAGACTTTGCTTTCCATTCATTCATTATTGCACGTTTCTTTACTCCCAACCCTTCCCAGTAGTACACCTCCCTCTTGGAAAAGTAAAAGTTTTTCATTGTTTTACAATCCCTCCCCCCCAAGTCCACTCCACTATGCAGGCTTTGCACTGGACTCCTGTCATGACAAAAAATGCTTAATCACACATCTCTTAAACAGTTTTCTCCCTCATCTGTTTCA
>NW_006400001.1:3718092-3736625 GCF_000299155.1 Elephantulus edwardii
ACAGGATATGAACAGACACTTCACCAAAGAAGACATTCAGATGGCCAACAAGCACATGAAGAAATGTTCAAAATCCCTAGCTCTAAGAGAGATGTAAATCAAAACAACTATGAGATATAATCTCACCCCAGTAATAATAGCATAAAAATATTTTAACAATAATATTAAATGTGTTTATTACATTATGATCATTAATTTATCATGATTGGACATCTTTTACATTGTTTGTTGTTGTTGTTTAATGCCGTTGAGTCATAGACGACTCATAGCGACCCTATGAACGAACAGCCTGAGCACTGTTTGTACATAGAGTTTCCGGAGGCAAGCCATTTTGGAAGTGGATGCCACTCCTGCTTCCAGGCTTGATTTAGTCGGGAAGCTCCAGCCAACACTGTCCACCATGAGTGCCCATTACCACAATTGGCACATCACTCTCACAGGCTTCAGCATCACAGCAACCACGAGTTACCTCTGTACGCACAGAGCAGTGCTATACCACCTAGAAGAATGTTTGACAGGAAGACAATTTGAACCTGGCCGAGGGCCACAGATGACAATCACCCACCTTAGGCTTGGTAGCACAGCTTCCTTCCACTAGGCCAGCGCCAGCGTAGCTCTCTCTTGGACGTCATCATTGTTATTGTTTAGTGCCATCGAGTCGTAGATGACTCATAGCGACCCTATGAACGAACAGCCTCTTACATTAGATAAAGATAAACTATGATGCCTCTGAGTCTCCATTTTATTGAGCTTTTTGCTATCTACAGTCAAGCTGAAGCCTAACTAATCCCTTGTTATGTCAGAGGTGGATCATTAGACTAACCACAAAATAATTTCCAGGGGACCTTGCCTTATCTTAGTAGGGAATGAAGCACAAATCCACCCTTTTTCTCAAATTTCCTCTTTATGTGTCCTTTTTTTTTTTACTTCATCTCTCCTGTATTTAATCCTAAATTATGGAGATGTGGAAGTATTAAATCTCATCTCAAGAAATTGTAGACATCGGTTTTCTCATTACTTTCCTTCCAATTGGCCCTATTGCTCCACAGTTAATATTATTACTTCCTATTCAGCAGAAGATTGAAGTGATACGGACATAGAGTCTGGAACTGGATTGCCTGAGGTTGAATCTGAGATATGTTGTTTATTTTTGTTGTGTACTGTATACCCTATCCTGAGTCAATCTCACCATCTCTTTTACATGAGAAGAGATTGCCCATCTTGCTTCTGCAGAGAAGCTGGTGGCTTTGAACCGCATACCTTTGCATCTCATTTCAATTCCTTCCAACTAAGCTGTCAGGGCTCCCTATAGTAGTTCCCTGGTGTGTGTGTGTGTGTGTGTGTGTGTTGTTTTTGTTGTTGATTGCCTTTAAACTGAGCATAACTCACAGTGACCCTATGAACAAAAGGCTGGAAGCCCCTCTACAACTATCAACTTTTATCAACGTTCATAGAGTTTCTGGAGGCATATTATTTAGGAAGTGGGTGCCACTCCTGCTTCCAAATATATCTCTATCTCTATGTATCTCTATTTCTATCTATATCTATAGCTCGATCTCTACCTATCTATTGTTGTAGTTGTTAAGTCTTAGACACGTAATGGCAACCCTATGAATGAAAGGCCTGAATACTTGGGTAACTTACATCATTTCTCCAAATTCATAGTTTCCAGAGGCAAGCTATTTGAGAAGTGGATGCCGCTCCTCCTTCCAAGCTTGTTTTAATCTGGGAGCTCCACCAAACACTGTCCACTGTGGGTAACTCTAAACGCATGTGAGACATCAGTGTCGCAGTGCTTAGCATCATAGTAACCATGAGTTACCTCTGTACAGCAAATTGACCGACCAGTGCTATACCACTTAGAAGAATGTTTGATGAAAAAACAATTAAAACCAGGCTTGAGGGCTGTAAATTAAAATCACCCACCTTTGGCTTGTTGGCAAAACTTTCAGTTCACCAGGCCAACAGTGCTCTCTCTATGACTCACAGCAATTCTATGAATAATAGATCTAATCCTTGCCCTATCCTAGGCTATCCACACAATCTGAGACATGCTCAAGCCCATGGTAACAGGCACCATATCAGTCCATCATGTTGAGGATCTTTTCTTCTCTAACCCTCCACTTCTCTCATCCTGATGTCATTTTCCATGAATTGGAAACTTAAGAGTTGTTTGTTGTTGTTGAGTGCTGTCAAGTCATAGACTCTACATGACCCTAGGAATGAAAGGACCTTAATGCTTATATAACTTTCATCATTTCTCCACATTCATAGAGTTTCCAGAGGCAAGCCATCTCAGAAGTGGATGTCACTCCTGCTTACAAGTGTATTTTAATCTGGGAGTTCCACCAAACACTGTCCAACAAGGGTAACCATTATTGCATTTGTCACATCAGTGTCACAGTGTTTAGCATCACAGCAACTGAGAGTTACCATTGTGCAGCAAATGGACAGACCAGTCCTATGCCACTTAAAGGAATGTTTGACCAAAAACAATTAAAATGAAGCCTGAGGACCATAGATTACAATCACCCACTTTGCCTTTTTTTAACAAAATAATTCATCGTGTTGAAGATGTTCTTTTATCTTTATTCTCTGAGCCTTACTTATTTCCTCCATCTGTAAAATAATAATGACAATAATTGATGGCTATATTGCAAAATAATGTTAAGACAAATGTCTAAATTAAAGCAAAAATATTGTTTTAACTGACAGCATTAACATCACCATGATATCTAACTTTTCTTTTACTGATGATGAAATACTCCCTTAGATATCTGAGTGTGATCAAAGTTATTCTCATTCTTTTTAAAAAAATCTATTGTTTAAAGGAATGAAACATTTTCAGTTACTAAGTAAATAAGTCTCTTTTCTTAAGTGCATCTGATAATTAATGATCTAAATGACTGCAAAAAAAAATCACAGTACTGTCAGATTAGGCCATAGTCGTTCTGATCACTTGCTATGAATCTTAGAGCTGGACAATGAATAAGGATGACAGAAGAACTGATGTTTTGGAGCTGTGGTTTTAGAGAAGAATCCCATGGATGACCAAGGGAACAAACAGCTATGTCATGGAGAGGGTTCAGGCAGAATGCTCTTGGAGGCAAGAATGATGTGGCTTTGCCACATGTATTTTGGACATGTTGCTAAGAGGAGCTATTCCTTGGAAAGGGACATGAGGCTGGGAAGGATGGAGGGTCGACAAAGGAGAGGAAGACCCTCAACCAGGTGAATTGACATGGTGTCTGCTGCAATGAGTTTCTGTGTCTCAGGAAGTGTGAGGATGTCTCAGGACAAGTCTGGGTTCTCATCTTCTGTTCATAGGGTCACTATGAGTCATACTCAACTCAATGGTATCTAACAATAACAACTTAGGGGAGGAAAAACATCAACTAGTATTTAAAATGATCATTTACTTCATGTCAATATTTTCTTCTACAATTCTTGATTTAGCAAAACTTTAAATGAAGCTGTAGTGTGAGGAAACAATGTGGGGTCATAAAAAAAGTAAATTTTTGCCAGGTTGATAAACTGCCAGAATTTACCCAGGATAGATGAGTTTGTCAGAGGAGCAAGACTCTGAGTGTTAGAAATCAAAATCCCTGGTAAAGTTAGCATGACTTTAGATGGATCTGAGATTAAAGCAACTGCTTGGGGAATGAAAGACTTCTATTCCTTCGTGGATGAAGTTAGTACACTTCTCTTTATGAGGTGGGTTGACTCAGTAACTGGGGTAATAGGGTTAGGTGTGTCAGAAACAATAAGATTGGCTCAAGATAGGGCAGGGTTCAGACCTACTGTACATAGGGTTGCCATGAGTTGCAGACAACTTGACGGCACATGACTGCATAACAGCAACAATAATATTTGGATTAAGGAGGTCTGGTAGTGTAGTATATAGAATGTTGTGTTATTAAGATAAAGGTCTGCATTTCAAATATACCAGCTACTGCAAAGAAGAAACATGGGTAGTCTCTTACCATTAAGATTTAAACCCAAAAGAGGATGTCTGAGTCAGAATCAACTCAACGACAGTGGGCATACCAGAGTTAATATGTTTTACCTTTTTGATCTTCCATCTGGAAAATTGAAATAATATTATGAGAGACTATGTGCAAAGTATTTGACATAAAGAAATGATAATTGTGAACAATAGACATTATTTTCTTCCACTCTGCATGGTGTTCAAGGGCTACAGTTCTTCAGTTATCAATTCAGCAAATTCAGGACAGAACTCACCGTCCAGGCGTCTTCAGTCATGTATGACTCGAATGAAACTTTTAACAAAAACAAATGGCATGCTGCACCTACAAGCGGCAATATGCAGAAACTTTCCATAAAAGACCCTATTTTAAAACCAATGAAAAGAAACTCCATCACTCTAGTTGAATGAACATAGTCATCAGCAACTGAAAATGGAAATTAGTTAGCGGAAGGTCTCTGGAAACCTGTGGAGAAATGACTTAATAATCACGGTGACTGAGACACAAGTTTCCTTTTTTACCACAGCAAATAAAAAAGAAATGTGAGAAATATACTTCCTCGGGCTTTTACAAATAGCTTATTTGAAACTAACTTATGTATAATAACCACCAATAATTGAAAAGTGACTTGGGGGGGGCATCTGAATTCACAGAAGAAAAAAGATGTTGACTACCTCAGATAGACACCAGACATCTATTTTCATTAGTATACACACTTGTTTATCCATTGTGATCATGAGGTGAAGTTTGTCCTATTTATTAAATAGTCTATCTACTAAGAACAGTATCTGTCAGACAAACATTTTTCCAAAAGGAGCAGATGAAAGATAATTCCCCTTACAGACATAACCAATGCATTCCATGTTCTCCCACCTCAACACGTGCATTTTGTCCCTTCCCTTTCCAGGCTAGAATTTTGAAGCTCCGTCTCACATAATTTGGGCATGTGGCCAGGAAGGACCAATCATCAGAGAAGGACCTCATGCTCAGAAGGGTGGAGGAACAGCACAGAAGAGGAAGACCCCAGATAAGATGGATTGATACAGTGAATTGGGTGATGGGGGCAGGTGCATCAGAGTCAGTGAGACTGGATCAGGACAGGGCAAGCTTCACAGCTAGTGTATATAGGGTTGCTATGAGTCTCAGGTGAACTAACAACAACCTAATGAGAAATATTTTATTTATCTGCTATTGAGCTTCCTAAGAAAGAGAGTCTGCTGTATATCATTCAGTCCCATCTGATTCCTTGAATGTTAAACAGAAACCTAGACTACAGAGAAATTAATGTTAGAGAATATGCTAGCCTTGTCTTCAACCTAAGCTTCTTCCTTCTGTGAATAAACAGAAATAAAACCATTCCCTGAAAATCATGCTATATAACTAACAGAATATGAAGATATATGTGTATGTGTATAAATTACATATTGTCAAGGGAAAACTAAGTTTGGATTTTATGTTGCTGTTGTTGTTGGGCATCATCGAGTCATATACAACTCATGGCCACACTATGAATAGCCTATCTGAATTTTTTTTCTAGTTTTTTCTCTAGAGCAATGTTGTAATTAACTCTAGCTCCCACCCCCTCCTTCAGATTACCTGAAATCATGGATAAGAAAAAAAAACCCCACAAACAAAAAAAAAACCAACCACACAACAAATTTGTGGCCCTGCACTCTCTTCACATCACGGCTCCTTTAATGGTGGTCCCATGTGAGAAGAGCAAATTTGAGCTAAAGTTATTGAATTTCAGAGCTAATCCTTGAGTTTCTACTTAATTGGGCAGCTTTTATATGCTTCAGTAGTATTCTTATTTTGAAGAAAGTCTTTGACAGCATCCTTTAGAAATATCAAGGGTTTACCTGTTAAGAAGATTAATAATATTGTTAAGATTTTTGCATCTATATTTTTCTTTCTAAAAGATGATTTGCTCCTTCAAGGCTACAATCATATAGTCTATTTATGCTATCAGAAAAAAATAATTAAATACTTTTCAATCTTTTATTTTTCTGTCAGCCACATTCTAATGATCAACCAGGCATGCTGTTTCCCATATTGTATATTATTATAAATCATGTGATTACTTTATCACACATGAATAAGACAATCTGAGACTTGTGTACCAGGAAGATATAGAGATTTAAAGAATGAACTGCTAACTTCTCCCTTTTAACTCTCAGCATCATAATTTAAATGCTACCAATCCAGCAGGATGTAGAGTTGGTGAGGCTTTGCTTGTTTATCAGACACTGGGGCATAACTCAGAAACGAGGAGTAACTCGGACTAGTATCTATTAGGCTGTGAGATGTACGTCCTTGTCTCACTTTTCTGCTTCAAAACATCCATTTATGCTTATTTCCAGCCTTCAATTGATAGATTGATAGAGAAACTTAAATACATCATTTGGTTTCCCTGCCATCTCTTTGTAGTAGTTGTGGATTCACTTCAAGTGCTAGCTTAAGTCTGGGGTGATTTCTAAAGTCTAAAAAGAAAGTAAACTATCTCCTTCTAGTTGATCTTTTTTTTTTTTTTTACATATTTGTTAATATACAGTATCTGGGGGAGAGATGAAGCCTGTGTCTCATTTTCAAGAGAGGAATTCAATTTGGATTTTATGGATGTTCCTGTCACTGGTCTGGCATTGCTTTATTCTTTCGCCAAGGATGCAGCTTCAGGGTTTACTGCTGTTGCTGCTAACGTCGATTTCTCTGGTTGTTTGGGTTGAGAACATTTCTGTTTTTATGTATTGGAGTAATTAGTCCTCCTGACCATATCTCAGAGAACGTCTGGATTGGAGGATTAGGATAAACATCTTCAGTCAGGCTTTCTGAGTGTGATCGATGTGGGGTGTTAGCATCTCATTTGATGTGTTTTTATCAAGGCTATGGGGTTTCCTAACTACCCTTTTGAAGGAGCTCACTTTCATTTCTCAAACTACCAGGGCTAGACTTAAATGACTAAGACAAAATTGAGGATATTTTCATGCAATTTAGATGTTCAAGGCCCAGTTTCATTCTAGTCTATGCTTGGATTCTTGGATAAGTATTCACAAGTGGATATAAACTCTGGTTTCTTTTATTTCAGTAGGAAGGTACTTCCCAGCCACCATTCCTCTGGCAGTTTGTCCTGCTATGGTAGTTTGCATATTGCTGTGGTACTGGAAACTTTGCCACTGATATTTCAAATACCCATACAGTTACTCACAGTGGAGAGGTTTCAGAAGAACTTCCAGGTTAAGACAGGCTAGGAAGAAGAAACTAGAATTTTATTTACTGACAGAAAAATGGCCAGTGAAAAGTTTATGAAGAGATGCAGACTCACTGCTGGTAGGTGAAGGGCATTCGAACTCTCACTAGGGAAGAGATCTGGTCACTCAAGCAAGAGCCAGATGTACTGATTTGCAGAGATTAGGTCTCTTGGGCCCTTCATTTACTGATATGGCAAGACTCAAAATGAGAAGAAACAGAAATATCACTTCGTAATTGGACTCAAAGTACTTGAAGACCAAGAAATACGTCTACCTTCAATATGAATTAAGTCTAAACATCAAGAGAACAATCATGATTAGATCAACAGACATGACCAATGGAGATAAGTTTGAAGTTGTCAATGATTTAATTTTAATTGAATTCATAATCAATATTCATTGTACCAATAGCCAAGAAATTTTTTATCTCATCATTGCAGATGCAAAATAATTAGTTTTGTGTTGCAATAAAGTCAGATTAAATAATACTAAAGAAAAGGAAAATATGCAGAATTAGCACAATATTATCTTGACAGCAACTGATAATATGAGCAGGTCTGAAATTTACCCTGTCCTGAGCAATAGTTGTAATCTCCTTCATGCTCAAGCTCATTGTGATAGTTTGAGTTTTTCTTTTAGATAAACGATAATGATTTTTCCATATAACATATTAATGCAAATAATGAATAAACATATATGATAGACATGAAGTGGATAGTGAACCAATGTGGGAGGTAGTTGTGTGGTTTACAATAAAGTGTTTGGTGTATTTACATAAAAATATTAGTTCATCTCTCTTGATTCACAATGTCCATTTTAGTCTTTCTAATTTCATGAGAAGTGATAATGCTTGTAAATAATTGAAAAGAAAATAATAATCCACAATAAAAGATCAGTGAAATTACATCTTAATCTTAAACACTCTTCCAAGGTAAAATTTAGGCTATATGTTGTTGTTAGGTGCCACTGAGTTGGGTATGACTCATAGCAACTCTATGAACAACAGACCTGACCTTGTCCTGAACTGTGCCGTCCTCATCATCTCTGCATACTTGAGTCCTTTGCCACAGTTACTGGATCAATCAAGTTTTTTGAGGGTTTTTCTTTTTTACTCTGACCCTCCAGCTTTCCATGTATGAAGTTCTTTTCCAAAGCACAGCATCTCACAGCAACATGTCTAAAGTATGTGAAAAAGTTACACTAAACTTGCTTCTAAGAAGCACTATGGTTGCAATATCTCCAAGACATATCTCTTTGTGCTTTTGGCAGCACATAAGATAAACAGTATCCTTCTCCAACACCATAGATCAAAGGCATCAATTCTTCTTATTCCATCCTTATTCGTTGTCCAGCTCCTAGATACGTAGCTGTTGATTCGCAAGACTATGATTTGAATCAGGTACTCCTTAGTCTTCAAACTGTTATCATCACTCTTCGTGACTATGGAGAGGTCCCTGACAACAGACTTTCCTAATGTTCTCCTGACTACCGGTGCCATGGGTGTTGATTGTTAAAATCCAAGTAAGATAAATCACTGATAAATATAGAAAATCTTGATGATGTTAGGTTGAAATGTAAAATATATGATTTGTGAAAATAAATAAGGTTAGGGGAAAATGCTGAAATAAAATATTATTATCACTGCTATAAATCTGAGTAGTGAAGTGGTAACAGATTATTTTAATTTTTTGTTTGAGCTTTTATGTTTTTCTAAACATATTAATAAAAATGTATATTACTTTTGTGTTACAAAAAAGTCAGATTATGTAAAAGAAATAAGGATATATACAAGCAACTCCATACAGACAGATTTAAGGAGAATTACAGCAGATTATGCGATTTAATGAAATATATTCCTGTAAATGTCTCATGCTTTTAGCTACAATATAGTATCATCCACTGCATTACAATAATAGGTTTTTTCCAAATAATTTTAGAAAAAAATCCTGTAGTTATTGTCTAAAGATTTGACTGCTCATCTGTTCCAAAATCCCTACTTTCTAATCTTTACACTGTGTCTAAATTTATTGTCAAAATATATTTTACTATGAGGATACAGGAAAGGAATATTCTGTTTCTTGTTTCATCCTACTCTGCACTGGCCTCCAATTTTACCAGGTTGTTGTTGCTGATTGCCTTCAAGTTGGTCAATACTCATAGTGACCCTATGAACAAAAGGCCTGAAGCCCCTCTACAACTATGGACATTTATCAAAGTTCATAGAGCTTCCAAAGGCACGACACCATTTAGGAAGTGGATGCCAGTCCTGTTTTCAAACCTGACTTAAACTGGTGCTCCACAAAACGCTATCCACCATGAGTAACCGTTATGGCATTTGACACCCCAATGGCACAAGGTTCAGCATCACAGCAACCCCAGGTTACCTCAGCACAGCATATTGACAGAAGAGTGCTGTACCACTTAGAAGAATGTTTCTTCAAAATTCAATAACAACAAATTTTAGCTGCAAAGACCCTCTTCGAGGTTTTTTTGATTCTAAACAAGAAACTTACATAAAATAAAATCAATCAATATAGCACGTTATTGTTGTTGTTATATGCCATTGAGTATCCTGCCATGTATATATACAGTACCTCTGAACCCTACTCTGTCCTGAGCCAGTCTCACTAATTCGAACACACCAACCCACATTGCCCCAGATACTGTATCAATCCATTTCATCTGGGGTCTTCCTCTCCTGTGCTATCTCTCCACCCTTCCAAGCATGATGTCTTTCTCCAAGGACTGGTCTCTTCTCACCACGTGACCAAAATACGTGAGGTAGAGCTTCAAAATCCTAGCCTCCAAGGACTTGGTTTCACCCTCTCCAAGACAGACCTTTTTGTTTTCTTGGCAGTACACAATATGTTCAAGACTCTTGTCCAGAACCACAATTCAAATGCATCAATTCTTCTGACATCTTTAGTCATTGTTTAGCTCTCTGAAACATAAAAAGTAACTGAAACAACCAAGGCCTGAATCAGGTACACCTTTGTTTCTACACTGGCATCGTTGCTCTTCAGCACTTTGGAGAAGTCCATGACAGAGATTTTCCTAATGCAATTCATCCTTTGATTTCCTGACTGCTGGTGTTACTAGTGTTAATTGTGGATCCAAGCAAGGTGCTGCCAATTGTCCCAGTGGTTAGAATCTTTGTTTTCTTGATGTTCAGTTTGAATCCATACTAAAGTGTACAGTCCTTGACATTTTGCAGTAAACACTTCAGACCTTCTTCAATTTCAGCAAGCAAGGATGTGTCATCTGCATATGGTAGGTTGTTAATGAGTCTTCCTCTAATCTTGATGCCCCACTCCTCCTCATAAAGCCCTGCTTCCTGAATGATCTGTTCTGCATACAGATTGAAAAGATGTGGAGCAGGGGATAAGATGCATCTCTGATGCTCTTCTTTCCTGATTTTGAACCATGAAGTGTTTCATTGCTCTGTTCTGACGACTGCTTCTTGGTCCATGCATAGGTTTTGCATAAGCACAATAAGAGTTCTGGGATTCCCATTTTCCTCAAGGTTAGCCACAATTTGTTATGATCCACACAGTCAAATGTCTTTGCATAGTTAATGAAACACATATAAACATTCTTCTGGTACTCTCTGCTTTCTGCCAAGATCCATCTGACATTGGCAATAATGTCCCAAGGGTCACAACCTTCTCTAAACCCAATTTATATTTCTGGTAGTTCTCTGTCAATGTACTGTCCCAGTCGTTTCTGGATAATAATCAGCAGGATTTTGCTAGTGTGTGACATTAGTGATATTGTTCGATAATTTCCACATTCTATTGGGTCACCTTTTATTGGAATGGGAATAAATATGGATCTCTTCCAGTCAGTTGGCCACGTAGTTTTCCTCCAGATTTCTTGGCTCAACTTGGTGAGCATACCCACATCTCTTTTCTGAAATATGTCAATTGGTACTTCATCAGTTCCTGGGACTTTATTTTTTGCCAAGTTCTTCAGAGCAACCTGACTTTACCTCCTTCATCATCTTTGCCTCTTGGTCATATGTTGTTTCTTGAAATACTTTCATGACAGCCAATTGTTTTTGGTACAATGACCTTTTCTACTTCTCCCATCTTCTTTTACTGCTCCTGAATCATTCAATATTCTGGCCATAGCATCCTGAAACATTGTAACTCCTGGCTTTAATTTATTCTTCAGCTATTTCAGCTTAAGAAATGCTGAGCAGAGTTCAGCTCTTTTGATTTTCCAACTCCAGCTCCTTGCACATTTCATTATAACATTTCATCTTGTCTTCCTGAGCTGCTCTTTCAAACCTTCTACTCATCTCCTTAACTTCTTGATTTCTTCCTTTTGCTTTGGCTTTCTCAGCACTCCAGTGCAACATTCAGAGTCTCTCCTGATGTTCCTTTTGGTATTTCTTCTTTCTTCTTTGAAATGACTTTTGCATTTTTCATGAATGATATTCTTGATATCTTCCCACAGCTTATCTGGTCTTCATTCATTAGTATTCAAGGCCTCAAACCTATTCCTGAGTTGGTTTTTAAATTCATGGGAAATAGACTCAAGGTCAAATTTTGATTCCTGTGAATATGATTTAACCTTCTTTAGTTTTAATTTGAACTTGGATATGAGCAGTTGATGGTCTGTCCCAAAATCATCCCCTGGACTGGTTTTTACTGCTGATATTGAACTTCTCCAATAGTTCCTTTCATAGATGTAATTGATCTGATTCCTTTGCACCCCATCAGGTGAAATCCATGTGTATACTTTGCATTTATGTTTCTTACAAAAGGTATTTGCTATGAATAAATCATTGACTGTACAGAATTCTATTATTCTATCCCCTGTCTCATTTCTGTTACCAAGTCTATATTTTCTGACTAATGATCCTTCTTGTATCCCAATTTTTGCATTCCAGTCACCATTATTATTAACACATCTTGATCACATGTTTGATCAATTTCTGACTGCTACAGTTGATAGAAATCATCTATTTGCTCCTCTTTGGCTCTGGGTGTAGGCACATAAATTTGAATGATAGTGGTATTAACAGGTCTTCCTTGTATGTGTATGGATATTATCCTGTAACTCACAATATTGTATTTCAAGATGGATCTAGAAATTGCCTTCTTAACTATGAAAGCAACCCTGTTTTTTCTCACCTTTTCATCTCCATCATAATAGGTCATATGATTGTTGGCTTCCATATATACTATGCCAATCCATCTCCTTTTGCCAATACCCAATATGTCAATATTTATGTGTTCCATTTCTTTCTTTACACTATCTAGTTTCCTACATTCACACTTCTCACATTTCATGTACCAATTGTTAATTTCTTCTTAAAACTGTTTCTTCTCCTTTGTGTTTCAAAATTTAAGGGCTCAACTTCAGTTGCTATATCTGTTAGTCTACTCTATGTGTGCTCTGCTCTACAAAAGGTTTTCAAAAGCCAATTATATTTCAAGAGTGGATGGCCAATCCTTCTTACTAGTCTGTATTAATTTGGATGCTTAGCATTAGAAGAATATCTGACAGACAAGCATTTTTACCTAGCAGATGAAAGAAACTGCTTTTACAGAAATAACCAATACTTTCACTGCCCTCCCCCCTCCCCCGCATATGTGACTTGGGTTTACCCTTTCCCTGCTACATCCCCATTCCTTACACACCTGGCTACTTGGTAAAACCCTCCCTTTCCCAGCCACCAATACCTTCTGTGGTGCCTTGCACTACACACTGCTATTGGTCTCTCACACTATTGTCTATCTCTTGTTTAGGAAGACATAAGTTCAAATCCCATGTACCAACTTCAGAGAAAGATTTTTGCCTGAGGCAGTAATGAGGGAAGATCCTGGCCACAGAGCTCCTGATAAGTTTTGTGACTTACTGTTTTTGTTTACATTGCTGATACAACATAACTCCAAAGTCCAAATGTCTTGGTGTTTATTTGGCCTGAGAGCTGAAGGCCCAAGGGCCTGAAGGAGATTTGATACTGAAGATACCCTTTCCCAAAATATGAGATTAAGGTAGCTGACACTGTTCTGGGAGAAAGGTGATACCTGATCAAGGAGATTAGAGAGAATGCTCATATCGCATCTTGTAGAACTCCTTGGGTTCCCAATGCTGTTTGTATGAGGAGGCAATAGGGGAGGCAGAAGATAATACCTGGCAAAGATGAACCAATAGAACAAGGAAGCAGATACAAACATCTGTAGAATCAGTGCTTTAGGAACATGAGTGACATCAAAGGCAGTGGACTGGAATAAGAACGCCCAACCGGATTTTAAACCATTTTCTTCTTAATTTTTTAAAAAAATTGTGACTTTAGTACAACTTTACAGAAAGATTGCATTTTCATTCATTCATTCATTCATTGATACAAATTTTTCCTCACTACCCAACCCCCAAATCACTTTGAATTTTTTTTTTCATTCATGAGCTTTGTAAGTGAAACATCTCAGTCACATAAGGATAAATAATTGTCTAAAGACCACCATTGTGCAGATAGGATCATAAAAGGTGTAAGAGTAGGGAAGAGAGAAGGGCAGGACAAAAGGAAGGGGAAAAGTCTACATGATAGTAGAGATTTGTAGATGAAGGGAAGAGTGAAAGATTGGAAAATGATCAATGGGAACTTAAAAAGGACAATAATAGGAATAGAGTAATGGTAATTAATTGTATAAAATACAACACATATGAATGAACTCTACATTATAGCATCTCATTGCCCCAAATTGTCAAATATTATAAAAAATTTCACCTTGGTAGAATGCATCCTCTCCAAGCATCTCCTTTTCTGAGACTATGGACTCATTCTTTGGTGTACAAACCTCCACACTGTACAACGAAAGTTTCCCTTCAGTATGGATTGCATCTCAATTTCAAGGGAAAAAAAACACAACAACAACAAACTGAAACAACAGGCAACATCATAGTGGACAGAAAAAAGATGAAGACTGTCAATGAATTAATCTTACTTGGATCCATAAACAACACACTTGGTACTAGCAGTGAGGAAATCAGAAGGTATATTGCAGGGGGAAGACCTCTCCAAATTAGTGATGGGTAATGATGTCAGTTTGAGAACGCAGATGCATCTGATTCAGACCATGCATGGTCTTTTCAACCACTGGCTATGCATCTAAGAGCTGGACAGTAACTGAGGATAACAGAAAAACAACAAGGTGATGGAGAAGAGTCCTGAAGATCCCATAAACTGCCAAAAGAACAGATCTGTCTTGGAGAGGGTCCATACAGAATGCTCTGTAAGGGCAAAAGTTATGAAGCTTCATCTCACATGCTTTGTGCATGTTGCTAAGAGTGGTTATTCCCTGGAGAGGGACATTATGTTTGGGGAGGTAGAGAATAGCAAAATGGGAGAATACCAGGTGGATTGACATGGTAACTGCAACAATGGAGCAGCAGCATTAGAGACTGAGAGTATGGCAGTGTTCATATCAGTTGTCCATAGGGTCACTATGAGACATACTCAATTTGAAAGCACCTGCCAACAACAACTACAAGGCTCTACTTTGACTGTGCACTAATCGGCCCACATAATGCACCCTCCTCTTAAGCTGTACACTAAAGTCAGCTCTCCCAAGGGCCACTGACATTCCTGTTGTTGTTGTTATGTGTTATTGAGTCCACTATGACCCATATAAACTCTATGAACAGTAGCTCTGAACCTTGCTTTATCCTGAGCCAATCTCACTGTCTCTGATACACCTGACTCCATTGCCACAGTCACTGTATCAGTCTGTTTCATCTAGGGTCTCTCTCTCCTGCTGTGACCCTCCACCCTTCAAAGCATGACGTCCTTCTCCAAAGACTGATCTCTCTCTTGGCAACATGTCCAAAGTATTCAAGGTGGAGATACAAAATCCTTGCTTCTAAGAACCAACTTGGTTTCACCTTCTCCAGGACAGACCTATTTGTTCTCTTGACAGTCCATGATACATTCGATACTCTTCTCTATTATTTTTACTCAAAAGCATCAATTATTCTAGACTAATATCTTTGCCCTATAGAACTATGAAGAGGTCCCTGACAGTAGACTTTCCCAATGCAATTTTTCTTTTGGTCTTCTGACTGCTGGTGCCAAGAGTTGATGGTCGATCCAAGCAAGATAAAATTGTTGGCAATCTGAATATGTGCCATTTGGATAGGTTGGGCACCATACCCTCCTCCATTTTTTTTCTCCCTGGCTTTATTCTTTAACTGGTTGAGGGGAGCAGACCATGGCACGTTGGTCCATTGGTAATAATCTCTTCCAGTAATAACCTATTTTGTTTTTGTTTTTGTTGCTGTGTGCCATCGAGTCACCTGAGACTCATAGCAACACTATGTACAATAGCCCTAAACCCTGTTTTATCCTGTGCCAATTTTATTGTCTTTGACACATCTATCCCTATCACCTCAGTCACAGACAGTCAATTTCATCAAGGGTCATCCTCTCCTGGGCTGTCCCTCCATCCTCTCAAGCATGACATTCCTTTCCAAGGACTGCTCCCTCCTTGCAACATGTGCAAAGTATGTCAGATGAAGCTTCAGAATCTTTGCCTCTAAGGAGCAACCTGGTCTCACCCTCTCTAGGATAAATCTGTTTGTTCTCCTAGCAGTCCATGGTATATGCAACACTTTTCTTCAGCACCAATTCTCCTTTTATCATCTCCAGTCATTGTCCAACTTTCTGATGCATAACAAGTAATTGCAAAGACCGTGGCCTGAATCAGGTGCACCTTAGTCTCCAGACTGACATCATTGCCCTTCAGTACTCTGGAGAGGTCTCTGAAGGCTGAGCTTCACAATGCAATTAATCTTTTGATTTCCTGGATGCTGGTAACAAATTTTACTTCCATTATAATCACTGACATATGATTTTATTCTTGCCAGATACTAGTGAAGAAATATAATTTATCTCATTCTTATCTGTGGTGCCCAGGACAATGCCTGGCTTGCCAGTATTGAGTGTTTGTAGAACAAATTTAATCACCACCATTCTTCCCTAAAAGCTTTCCAGGTGTCATAAGCCCAATTCTGAAAACCCCTGAAACTCAACTTATTCATTTCTGAAGACTGTCACGTTTTCATCACACTAGCATTTCAAGGATTTACTTAATTTCTGGTTTTCTTTCCTTATTGCTACAACATTCAATGCCAGGCAGAACCTTTGCTTTCTGACCTAAAGGAGGAATTAAGCACTCAACAAAAGAGCAATTCTCTACCTGCAAACCTGAGCAATAACTTTAACGTGAATGACAATTGTAGTAGCCTATAGGAAAAAAGTTGAAGTGAAAGAAGTCATGCAGCTCAATTTCCACTCTGCCTCAGCTGTTTTCTTTGGCATTTACAAGAGTTAACAGACAGGTAAAGGAAAAAGTTGAGCTGACTGGGGAAAATATGTGGTAATTTTAATCATTTGCCCAAGTACGTTTTATGCATATCTTGTATAGCTTTCCAGACACAACGCCATCTTCCTGTAGAAAAAGAAATCCAGGCTATGGTGACAATGCGGAGTTCTGCTCATTTGTGTTTAAGTGACTTAATGATGAGGTGTAGAATATATTCACATGAACGCTACACATGGGAAGCATTTAACAGATTGGTTACTCAAGCTAAGTCCACGTAATGAGTCAACCTATGTGAATAAGCCATCACACGTATCTTTTAATTCAGCTTTCATGAGTGGACAACATCTTTTATGTGACTTTGTGAGTATCTCTGGTAATGACAAAAATGAATTTAAGCGATTTAAGTATTTGATGGATATTTAAGGTTGAAGGATAGTCTGATTTAAAAACTATTTTGGTCAGTGGCAGAAGAATGCCAAAGTTTCGACTAAAATCAATCTGGATATTTTCTTTACAGTGACATCACCTTGTTGTTTTTATGTGCCATGGAGTTGCCTGCAACTTCTAATGATATGAGTAATGTTGGCAGCATAGATATACAGCTGGCAGGAGGAGTATCTTTCCACCTAAGTACATTAGCAATGCTTACTTAATCTTTTGGCAACAAATCACTCTCTGAAGTAAGAAATTTTTGCTTTCTGACACAGCTTCAAGTTTGGAAAGACCTTTGATCTTTTCTTTCTAAAAATGTTTTCTTTTTCTAATTGATATTTTTTTTTCAATTTAGGTTGTTTATTTTTCATATCAATGAACATCCACAGAGATCCTGGGACTCCATTCATTCATTGTTGCACCCTTCTTTAATGAAAGCTTAAAGAAAACTTGGATTTCCATTCATTCATTGTTGCAAGTTTTCACATTTTCCTTCCTAACCATCTTTCCCTAGTTGGTCTTCTCTTTAAAAAGATTCTTTCATTGTTGCACAATTTCCCCCTCCCCCTCACTTTGTTATGAACCTCTTGTACTGGACAGTTACCATTCAAGTAATACCTAACCATATATTCCCTTGAAACAGTTCTTTCCCTCATCTGTCTCATTGCAGTGTTCATTATTTATTCCCTCTTTTCTTAGCATTTTCCCAGCTACCATGTCAGTCCTGTTTTATAATAGAGGCATTATGCACTGTTTGTCCTTTTGTGACTGAGTTATTTTACTCAGCACAATGTCCTCCAGGGTCACCCATTTTGTATAATATTTTACTAATTCCTTGATTTTTTTTTCAGTGCTGCATAGTATCCCATTGTATGAATATACTACAGCTTCTCCATTCGTTTGTTGATGGGCATGTGGGATGCTTTAATCTATTTGTTATTGAGACCAGTGCAGCAATAAACATAGGTGTACATATATCTATGTGGTTGGAAGTTCTCGTTTCTTTAGGGTATAATGTAGAAGCCCTAATCCACACCTAATCAAGCATACTGAAAAACCTACAATCAGGAAAGAATACCATAAATTAATGAGATCTTCTAAGAATCAAATACCTAAGCACTTTTAAAAAATCTAATCTTCTCCAACATGGTAAAAAGGAAAGCCACAGACTGGGAAAATATTTGGTAATCACATATATGATAAGGGACTTAAATCTAGAATTTATAGAATACTTCAGCACCTCAACAAGATAAACAACCCAAACAAAAATGGGCAAAGAATACGAACAGACACTTCACCAAAGAAGATGTTCAGATGGCAAACACCTGACCTTTAATCTTTGAATAAAGGTACATCCTAACATGTGCATTGATATACTGACAGTGTCTTTAATGTTTGTTCAAAATTAAAAAAGTATTTTGTATTTGTTCTTCCACCCTAAGTTACATGTATTTGATCTGATTGTCAGATGATGCCATGGGAACCAGCACTATTATTAAAATAATTTCTTTCTGTGGACATAAATAAAACCTCAGAAC
>NW_006400001.1:3738394-3740076 GCF_000299155.1 Elephantulus edwardii
AAAAAATCAGTCTTTTATTGCAACTTGATTGAAAGTTATCAGAGAAAATTGATTTTGCATTCAACAATTCACATATATTTTGTTTGCAATATTAATTGCAATCTCCAAAATATAGTAACTTTTTTTTAAATTCTTCCCTTTGTTTCATGTTTTAATGAATCTTTTTTTCCCTATCCCTTTTAGTCTTCAAAGCTTTATCACTAGACAAATGAAGCCTTTTTATTTCCTATGGTTGAAGGTTTAAAGGATTAAAACTTGCTTAGTGCTATTGTTTACTTGTATTGTTGTTATGTGCTGTCAAAACTACCACTGATAGTGAGTGACCCTGTGAACAACAGGTCACAATCTTGTTATAAACTGTCGCATTCTTACTATCTCCACCAAATGAAGTTTCTATTTCCACCTTTTTGAGAAAGCACCAAACCACCTTAAATAGTGTTTATACCATTTTAATTTCCACCAGCAATGAGTGAAAGTCTCAGTTTCTCCATAACCTCACCAGAATTTGTTGTTTGCTGCACTGTTGAATTTCAATATTGTTGGTAGAGTGACATGGTATCTCAAAGTTGTTTTGATTTGCATCTCTTTGATAGTTAGGGATTTTGGACATTTCTTCTTGTGTTTTTGGAATCCAGATTTCCTCTTTGGTGAAATGTTTATTCATATCTTGTGCCCATTTTGTGATTGGGTCGCTTGTCTTTTTCTTATGGTGCTGGAGGCTTCTACAAATTTTAGATCTAAGTTTCTTATCAGATATGTCATTTCCAGACATTCTCTTCCCTCCCCCAGTGTCTGGGCTTTCTTTTTTAACCTGTTTTACAAATTTTTAACAAGCAAAGGAATTTGATTTTCAGACTGCCCCATTCCATTCATCTGTGTGATTTGATATTGTTTATGGTTTCTCAAACTGTTCCTAAGTTGTCTCTGATTAACTTTAGAATCTTTGATTTTACTCCTAGATCCCTTCTCGATCCACCTTGATTTCATTTTCTTGTATGGTGTGTGAGTTGTGGGTCTTACTTCAGTTTTCTAGAGATGGTTTTTCAACTTTGTCAGCACTATTTGTTAAAGACACTGCCATTTCTCCATTTAAATGATTTCATCATTTTATCAAGGATCAATTGACCATATATAGAGGAATTCATTTCTGAGTTATTGATCCTTTTCCATGGATATATTTGTTTATAACTGTATTAGTATCATGCTGTCTTGATTACTATGACTAAGTCATTGGATTTGTGATCAGTGAGTGTGATGCCTCCTACTTTTTGTTTTTTTGGTGGTTTATTGTTTTTTGGCTTTTTTTCAGTAGTTCTTCGTTTATACAGGGTCTCCTTCCACTCCAGACAAAATTGAAGATTGCCTTTTCCATCTCATTGAAGAATAGAATTGGTATCTGTGTTACAGTTTTTTAGTAGTTGGAGATTGCTTTTAGTAGAATAGTAATTTTTCTTCCTTTCCAGGAACATGGTATATCATTCCATTTCTTCAGATCTCTTTTTTATTTCTTCCAGTGATGATGATGTTGTTAGGTGCTTATGAGTCAAATATGACTCATAGAGACCTTATGAACAAAAGATCTAAACCTAGTCCTGCGCTTGCACCATCCTCACTCTTCCTGACACACAAGAGCCTATTGCAGCAGTCACCTTGTTAACCCATCTGATTGAGGGTCTTCCTCT
>NW_006400001.1:3740501-3742850 GCF_000299155.1 Elephantulus edwardii
CAGATTTTTTCCATTGCAATACATCTCCTTATTTCCTGACAGCTTGCACCAAGTATGTTAATTGTGGATTCAAGCAAGATAAAGCTCTAATTTTCCTTGTATAGGTCTTTTGTGTCTCTAGTTAGATTTGTTCCCAAGTATTTAATCTTGTGATTAGCTATTAGAATTGGTATAGTTTTTCTTATTTCCTTTTTTATGTTTTCTTTTTACTCTAAAGAAGTTTAACTCTTTTTTTTTTCTTTTCTTTTCTATGCATATCTTGTATTCTGCTACTTGGCTGAATTGGTTGAGAAGTTTGTTACTGAAACTTTAGGGTTTTCTAACTATACTATCAAATCATTTGTATAAAGATATAGTTTTACCTTTTTTTTGTCATTTTGGATGCCTTTTATTTCTTTGCCTTATACCCTAATTGCTCTAGCTAAGATTTTCAATACAATATTAAGTAGGGTTGGGCATCCTTGCTTAGTTCCTGCTCTCCAGGGAAATAACATTTATCTCTCTGCATTAAGAACGATGTCTCTTTTTAAAAATTAATTTTCATGAACGTTTACAGAGACTTTGGATTTTCGTTCATCTTTCATTGTTGTATTTTTCTTCCTGCCTCCCTGCTGCCAATTTGCTCTTTTCCTTGAAAAGTAAAAGAGAGAAAAAAAAAGAAAAAAAAAGCACGATGTGTCTCTTGGTTTTGGTTATATGCTTTTCAGTATGTTGAGGTTATTTGCTCCATTCTTAATTTCTTGAATGTTTTAATCAGAAAAAGATATTTGATTTTTTTCCAAAGGCTTTTTTGGCATCAATTGATAAGATGTGGTTCTTGTTCTTTGCTTTGTTAATGTGATGAATTACAAGAATGATTTTTCTTATGTTAAATCATCCAGGAATTTCTATTATAAATCCCATTTGCTCAAGATGAATTCTGTTTTTTATATACTATTGGATTCTATTGGAGAAGATTTTATCGAGAATTTTTGCATCTAGATTCATAGGTAATATTAGTCTATGGTTGTCTGCTTTGGTATTGTCTTTACCTGCCTTTGGCATCAAGCATATTAGTGTCATAGAATGAGTGTGGGAGTGTTCTTTCGTTTCCTATATTCTAAAATACTTTATGTACAATTGGTGACAGGTTCTTTCTGAAAGTTTAGTAAAATTTGTTCATAAAATTATCTTGTCCAGGGCATTTTTTCTTGGGTTTATTTTTATAACATGTTCAAGCTCTATTTTTGCAGTGAGTCAATTCAAGTGTTCTACTTCAATCTCTGTCAGTTTGGATGGATTATGAGTTTTTAAGTAGTTTTCCATTTCCTCTAGGTTTTCAGATTTGTTTGAACATAGACAATGAATGCATGGAAATCCAAAATCTCTGTAAATGTTCATTAAAATTATTAAAATTAAAAAATTACCAAAAAATCAGTTATTAATCTTTTCATTTCAGTTAGTCCAATGTTATGACATTGTGTTTTTCATCTCTTATTTGTGTCTTTGTTATTTCCTTTGTTAGCTTTGGTAGTGATTTGTTGATTTCATTGACCTTTATGCATAACATGCTCCTCACTCCTCATCTTGTTGATAATTTCAATTGTTTTTCTGTTGTATATTCCATTTTTTTTCTGTCCTAATTATTAGAACTTGCATAACTACTAGCTTTATGCTGGTGATACAACCTTGCTGGTTGAAAGTGAGGAGGACATGAGGCACTTGTTACAGAATACCAAAGAATTTGGATTGCATCTCAATGTCAGGAAAGCAATGATTCTTACCACTGGAACAATAGGAAACATCATGATGGAGAAGAAATTGAAACTGTCAACAACTTCATCTTACTTGGATCCACAATTAACATCCTTGGTACCAGCACTCAAGAAACACATTGTATTAGGAAAATCTGCAGTTAAAGACCTCTCCAAATTATTGATGAGTGATTTTGAGGATGTGTCTGATTCAGGACATCGTCTTTCCAATCACTTGCTATGCATCTAAGAGCTAGACAATGAATAGAGAGGACAGAAAGAGAATTGATGCCTTTGAGTTGTGGTGTTTCAGAAGAACACTGAACATCCATACCATGGACTATCAAAAGAACAAATAAATATGTCTTGGAAAAGGTGCAGCCAGAGTACTAATGAAGTTTTACCTCATATAGTTCAGGTATGTTGTTGGGAAAGGCTATTCATGGTGATTTCACAATGGGCTCTACTGTGTCCGCAAGTGTCAAGATGTTACAGAATAGGACAGGGTTCAGATCTTCTATTCATAGGATCACTGTGAGTTGTACTTGAGTCAGCAGCACCTAATAATATAATTTTTTTATATTCTTTTTCTGTTTGTTAGAGATATTGGTTAAAT
>NW_006400001.1:3743310-3746958 GCF_000299155.1 Elephantulus edwardii
TTTTAGACTATTCTCTCCCCCATAGACTTCAATGCCTTAAACATATTTCATCCAGTTTTTCTCAGTCTTACCCCCACCTCAATGCCAGCCTCATTCTACAACAGCGGCACCATATAGCATTTGTCCCTTTGTCCCAGAGATTTTAATAACTTGTTTACATTCTTACTGTTTTCAAGATTTTGTCCATTATTTACACATATTAATGCAGCGTGTTTGCTTCCAAGTGCATTGTTTCCTTTTCTTTATTCTCTTGTTGATTTCTAATTCTATAGTAATGTGGCCTTAATAAAAATGTTTAGTGTTACTTTGATGTCTTTTAATTTATTGATGCTTGCTTTGTGACTTAAAACATGGTCTATTCTGGAAAATGTTCTCTGCATTCTGGAGAAAAATGTATACTCAACATTTTTATTGTGCATTAGACTGTATGTATCTATGAGGTAGAGTTGATTAATTATGTAGTTGAATTCTTCAGCATCTTTATTGAGTTTTTTGCTTATCTTTTCTTTCCTTGAGAGTGATTTGTGAAGTTTCTCCCTACTATTGTAGTGTTGTCTATTTCTTCTTATCAATTTGGTGCATTGATTTATCATTTGGTGCACCTGTTCTGTTCACCCATTAAGCATTATATTAAGTGCATTCTTTGTCATTTATGATGATTTTTAACTTGAAGTCTATTTCATCAGAGATTAATATCATTATTTCTGCTTCCCCCCCTCTTCTCCTTCCCCCCATCCTTTGATGTTTAGTCTTTCTTTGATTTTCAGATGTCTATCTTATAGAGAATACATAGATGGGTGTTGTGTGCAATCTTCTACTCTTTCTCTTCATTGATGCATTTCAGCTATTCACATTCAGTGCAGTCACTGAAAGGCACGGTTTTGTGATTACTATCTTGTTGGGTTCTGTTTGTGTTGTTTGTTGGATACATCCATCTTCCTGTGACATCTCGATACGAAGGACTTCCTGTAGTATTTGTTGCAATATTGGTCTTGTTTTCACAACCTCCCTAAGTTTATACTTTCCTGAGAATGTCTTTATCTCTCCATTATATTTGATAGACAGTTTTGCTGGGTAGGATTCTTGGTTGATAGTTTTGTTCTTTGAGTGTTTGATATATGTCATTTTACTATCTTCTTGTTTGCATGGTTTCTGCTGACAAATCTGAACTTAATCTAATTTACTCTCTTTTATAGGTTACTCTTCATTTTTCCAAGCTGCTTTCAGAATTCTGTCATTGTCTTTGATTCTGGAAAATTTTACTGTGATATGCCTTGGTATTTTTCTTTTGGGGTGTTTTCTATTTAGGTTTCCCTCAGCTTTTAATTCTTCATGATACCAGCAAAGTTTTCTTTCAGTAACACTTCTACAACTTTTTCAGACCTTTCCCCTCTACTTTTGTTTGTGCTGCTTTCTGTTCTGAAATTCTAATTATGTATGTTATTTCTTTTGATAGTGTCCCATATTCCTCTTAGATTTAAGTTTTCTTTCTTTTTTGATTCTGCTTTTTTTGCTCTAGCACATCAGTGCTAAGAGCCCTATTTTCTGTTTCACTGATTCCGTGTTCATCTCTTTAGTTCTCAGTATCTGTCTCTCAAACATATTGACAGTTTCTGAGATGCTGGTCCTAATATTCTGGGCTGCTATTCTTTTGTTTTCCTATGGTTTCTAATCCCTCATTGATGATTTTTGGGTTTTTTAAAAAAAAATTACTATTTTATAGTGGTTTGCATATAAAATTTGTATATATTGTTTCATGCTTTCATTCACGTTTCATACAATCGTTTATAGTCATTATGTTTTATAAAATTAATATCAATGAACTATGCCCACTATTACCTCATCTTTTCAGATTCCTGCTTTACTCCCTCTCTCCACCCACCAAATTGTATAATCACATTATTTCCTTCCCATCCACTATCATCCCTCTGCTCCTATCTATTCCCCCCTTGGATCTTCCATACACATTTTACTAGTTATTCTTCTATTTTCACAACAGTGGTCTTATGCAGTATTTGTTCTTTTGAGATTCAGTTATTTCATCACCATAACACTCTCCGATCTCTCCCAATTTATGTAGGAATTTACAAAATTGATGCTCCTGAGTGCTGCATAGTACTTCATCATGTGAATATAGCATATTTTTTTCAACCCATTCAATTTTTATTGGACATTTTAACTGTTTTCATACTCTTGTGATGGTGAATAACACTGTTATAAAAATCACTGTGCAAAGTTCTAGTGGTGTCTGAGTTCTAATTTCCTTGGGCTATATTCCTAGCTTTAGAACAGGTGGTTCATATAGAATTTCAATGTTCAGCTGTTTTAGGAACTAAGAAATTGCCCTTCAGTGTGGCCGTACCTTTGACAATCCCACCAACAGTGTTTGAATGTTGCTATCTATCCACATTCTCGCCAATATTTAAAGTTTGCTGTCCTATTAAACTTCACTACTGGGGGAACATTTCTTATTGTGGTTTAGCATTTCCTTTAAGCCAGCGATTTTGACCATTTCTTCATGTGTCTGTTCGCAATTTGAATTGAATGGCTTCCTCTGTCAAAAGTCTTTCCATGTCTTTTACCCATTTTGTAATTAGGTTGTAAGTCTTCTTCTGGTGGAGGTCCAGGTAGGATTTTATAAACTTGTTATGGGCACCTTATCTGAGATGGTATGGCCAAATGCCCTCCCTCCCCTATCAATAGGTTTTCTTTACACCCTACTGGGGGAAAAATTGATGTGCACAGGGATTTAATCTTCAAAAGGTCCCATTCATTATTTTTTGTTTTCTCTCCTGGTTGTTCATTTCTGACTGTATTTGTCAACCTCTTTCTACCAGAGATTAGGTCTTCTAAGCTTTTGTACTTTTCTGATCTTTATTATTTAAGACCTTACTCCTAGGATTCTGTTCCATTTTGAGTTGATTTTTGTGTATGGTGTGAGATGTGGATACTGCTTCATCTTTCTTTAGGTAGAAGTCCAGTTTTGCCAGCACCATTTGTTGAAGAGGTTGTCATTTCTTTACTTGATAGGTTTTGTTTCCTTGTCAAAAATCAGCTGACCATAGATGGCTTAATTTTTGGTTTCTTGATTCTGTTCCATTGGTCTATGTGTCTATAATGTATTGGTTATTATATCTGTATAGTAGGGGTTTTTTTAAAGTTTGATTTCTTTTGGTTTATTATTAGTTCACATACATTGTTTTTCACACTGGATCTTTCCTCTTTCTTTTGCCCACCCCTCCACCCACCCATCAAATTATGTGACCCTATGATTAAGCCTCCCCCCCCTTGGATCCTCATACTTATGCTAACATAGAGATCTTATGCACAATTTGTTTTTATATTGTTTATATTTGTTTTATAGTTCATTTAGAAGAAAAAGACTGATAATCCAATTTAAAACTGGGCAAAAGACATGAAGATACTTTTCACAGAGGACATTCAAATGACCAACAGGCACATGAAGAAATGCTCCAAATTACCAGCAATAACAGAACACATTTAGATAACAGAAATGGCAAAGGAGGTTGAGTTTTCAAGTATGGAAATACAAAGGAAGAAGAACAGTTGTAAGCAGACACTGGTGATTGGGACATGGAATGTGAGAACCATGAATGTAGGAAAATTAGATATTGTTAAGGAAGAAAT
>NW_006400001.1:3749451-3754786 GCF_000299155.1 Elephantulus edwardii
CTTTGACAAGCACTGTGGCAATTGGACAATTAAAACAGACTTTCAAGAGAAAAAAAAAGAGGAACCAACTGGGGAGAGGGTAGAAAAAAATAGTGCAACAAGTAATGACTGGAAACCCAAAATCTCTGTAAATGTTCATTAAAATTAAGAAAATTTAATTAAAAAAATCTATATAGTACATTTTGAGATCAGAGAGTGCATGTCTCCAACTTCATTTTTGTTTTTCAGAAGTTCTTTACTTATTTGGGATTTTTGTTCCCCTCAGATAAACTTGCCAATTGTCTTTTCTATGTCTTTGGAAAAAAATTAATAACTGTATTGGCAAGAAGCTGTGCTACAATCCTAAGCATGTAGTTAAGTTCAACCACTGCTCCATGGGATAACGACGGGCAATCATCTCCCAAAGAGTTAACAGCCTCTTAAAACACACTGTAGGGTTAGCTACGGATTGGTTCCAACTCTGCAGTATACAAAAACATGGGGAATGTATTAAACATGTAGATTACTCTTTATAGGATTGTCATTTTCCCTATATTGAGTCTTTCCATCCATGAGCAGGGAACATTTTTACCTCTATTTAACTTTCTAATTGTTTTTCACTGAAATTTTTTGAGTTTTCTTTGTAAACTTCTTTTCTGTCTTAAGTTAGGTTTATTTCTAAGTATTTCAATTTGTTGTGGTTGTTCTTTGTTATGTTCCATTCAGTCACCTGTGACTCATAGAGAACCTATGTACAACAGCGTTAAACCCTGCTGTATCGTGTGCCAATTTTATTGTCTCTGAAACACCTACCTAATTACCCCAGTCACTGAATCAATACATCCCATCGAGGGTATTCCTCTCCTGCAACGTCCCTGCACCCTCCCAAGCATGATGTCCCTCTCCAAGGACTGGTGCCTCCTTGCAACATATCCAAAGTATGTCAGATGAAACCTCAAAATCTTTACCTCCAAGGAACAGCCTATTTTAACCTTCTCCACGATGAACATGTTTGTTCTCTTAGCATTCCATGATATATTCAATAATCTTCTCCAACATCACAGCTCAAAGACATCAATTTTCCTTCTATCACCCCTAGTCGTTGTCTAGCTCTCTGATCCATAGCAACTAATAGCAAAGACCATGGCCTATATCAGGAGCTTCTTGGCCTCCAAATCGATATCATTGCTCTTCAGTACTTTGGAGAGGTCCTCTGAGAGCATACTTTTTCAATGCAATACATCTTTTAATTTCCTGATTGCTGGTGCCAAGAGTGTTGACTATAGACCCAAGGAAACTAAAGTTGTGAACAATGTCAATCCCTTCACCATCCATAACAATGCTACCAATTGACCCAGTGGTGAAAATCTTTGTTTTCTTGATGTTGAGCTTCAATCCATATTGAAGGCTGTGATCCTTGACCCTCTGCACCAAGCACTTCACATCCTCTTCAGTTTCAGCAAGCAGGATTGTGTCATCTGCATAATGCAGATAGTTGATGAGTCTTCCTCCAGTCCTGATGCCACATTTGTCCCCATAGAGCCCAGCCTCCTGGATAATCTGTTCTTCATATAGAATGAAAAAGCGTTGAGACAGTACACATCCCTTGCATACACCCTTCCCAATTTTGAACCCATACAGTGTTCCCTTGCTCTGTTCTGACAACTGCCTCCTGGTCCAAGTATAAACATAAGTATTACTAATTCCCCCCTCCAATATATGGCTTTTCTTTTTACCATGCTGAAAAAGTTTTTGCATGTGAATAAGATTTGATTTTTTTTCTTGTACAAATAAGATCTTTATTAATTGCAAGATTTGATTCTTAAAAGGTCACATTCATTAATTTTATTGTTTCCTGATTTAAAGAGTTGCAGAATGATTGGGAGATTGTTCATGTTGTGGATTAGGGCTTCTAGAGTTCTTCCAATCTTTTCTCTGATGAAGTTTATTGTCCTTGGTTTTACTCCTAGGTCCTTGATCCACTTTGAGTTGGTTTTTGTGTATGGTGTGAGATGTGGGTCTTGCTTGAGTTTTCTACAGATTGTTGTTGTTGTTGTTGTTATGTGCCATTGAGTCGCTTGTGACTCATAGCGACCCTATGTACAAGAGCCCTAAATGCCGTTCTATCCTGTGTCATCCTCACCATCTCAAACACACTCATTCCCACCACTCCACTCACAGACTCAATCCCTCTCATTGAGGGTCTTCCTTCCCCTCCACTCTCCCAAACATGATGTCCATCTCCAAGGACCAGTGTCTCAGATGGTCTGTTCTGCATTCAGACTGTAAAGGTATGAGACAAAATACGTCCCTGACAGACCTCTTTCTTGATTTTGGATCATCCAGTGTCTCCCTGCTCTATTCTGACGACTGCCTCTTGGTCCAAGTATAGGTTTCACATTAACACAATCAAATGTTCTGGAATTCCCATTCTTCTCAGAGTCAGCCATAGCGTGTTGTGATCCACACGGTCAAAAGTCCTTGCATAGTCAATGAAGCACAGAGAGACATTCTTCTGGTATTCTCTGCTTTCTGCCAAGATCCATCTAACATTAGCTATAACATCCTTAGTACCATGACCTCTTCTAAATCTAGGCTGTAAATCTGGCAGTTCTCTGTTGACATATTGTTCCAAAAGTTTTTGAATAATTTTCAGTAGAAACTTGCTTGTATGCGATATCAATGATATTGTTTGATAATTTCCACACTCTGTTGGGTCACCTTTCTTTGGAACGGAAACAAATATAGATCTTTTCCACTCAGTTGGCCAGCTGGCTGTCCACCAGTTTTACTGAGATAAATGAGCCTGGAGATACAATGATAGAGTTCTGCACATTCATTGATTTATTCATTGCAAATACCTTTTATAAGAAACATAAATGCAGGCTATACACATGGATCTCGCCTGATGATATACATAGGAATAAAATTGATTACATTTGTGGAAAGACTCATGGAGAAGCTCAATATCAGCTGTGAAAACTAGGCCAGGAGCTGATTGTGGAACAGACCACCAACTACTCATATGCAAGTTCAAGCTGAAGTTGAGGAAAATTAAATCAAGTCCACAGGAACCAAGATTTGCTCTTAAGTTTGTCCCACTCAAATTTCAAAACCATCTCAGGAACATGTTTGAGACCTTGAGCACCAATGAACATAGACCAAATGAGCTCAGGGAGGATATCAAGAAAATCACCCATGAAGAGCACAAAAAAATCACTACAAAGGCTGAAGAAGAAGAAAAATCTAAGATGGATGTCAGATGAGAGTCTAAGTATTGCATTAGAGTGCTGAGAAGCCAAAACTAAAGGAAGAAATCAAGAAATCAAAGAGCTGAACAGAAAATTTCAAAAGGAAACTCGGGACGACAAAGCAAGATACTATAATGAAATGTGCAGAGAGCTTCAGTCAGAAAATCAAAAGGGCCGGACTCGCTCAGCATTTCTTAAGCTAAAGGAGTTGAAAAACAAATTCAAGCCACGGGTAGCAATACTTAAAGATAGTTTGGGTAGAATGTTTAATGATCCAGGAAGTATCAAAAGAAGATGGAAGGAGTACACAGAGTCACTGTATCAGAAGTAATTGGCTAATATAGAGCAATTTCATGAAATAACATATGAGCAAGACCTATGGTGATGAAGGAGAAAGTTCAAGTTGCTATGAAGGAATTGGCAAAAAACAAGTCTCCAGGAATCGACAGCATACCAATCGATTTATTGCAACAAACAGACACTGCCCTGAATATTTCTACAGATAGTTTTGGAATTTTGCCAACACCATTTGTAAAACGGCTTTCATTTCCTCATGAAGAATCAATTGACCACGGGTAGATGAGCTACTTTCTGGGCTGTGGATCTATCTGTCTGTCATTGTATCAGTACCACACTGTTTTGACCATGGCTTTGTAGTAGGATTTTCAGGGAGCGAGATGCCTCTTAACTTATATCTCTTCTTTGGGATTGTTTTGCTTACCCAGGGGTTCTTTCCATTCCAGATGAAATTGGAAATTGCCTTTTCATCTTATTAAAGAATGGAACTGGTATTTTTATTGGGATTGCATTGAATTTGTAGATTACCTTTGTTAAAATTGTCATTGTCACAATATTGAGCCTTCCTATCCAGGAGCATGGTATATCCTTCCATTTCTCCAGGTCTCTTTTAGTTTCTGGTAATAATGTTTTGTAATTTTCTTTGAATAGGTCTTTTGTCTCCCCCGCTTGGCCCAACGATCCCTCTCTCTCCTGTCTGTGCAGCCCTGGAACAATCTTGGTGCAGTCTCTGTCATTTTGTACCTGCGGGCATAGTAAGGCTTTTCCCTCGAGTCACTCCTCTATTGTTTAGCCCCTGCTTCTGCTCGCGTGCCAATGGTGTCACTCTGGAGACTAAGGTACGTTTGATACAGATTATGGTCTTTGCAATCCCTTGTTATGCATCAGAGATTTGGACAATGTCTAAGGAGGATAGAAGGAAAATTGATGCCTTTGAGCTGTGGTGCTGCAGAAGAGTATTGAATGTGCCCTGGACTGCCAAGAAAACAAACAGATTCATCCTTGAGAGGGTTAAACCAGGCAGCTCCTTGGAGGCAAGGATTCTGAGGCTTCCTCTGACATACTTAACACATGTTGTAAGGAGGGAGAGGTCCTTGAAGAGGGACATCATGCTTGGGAGGGTGGAGGGACGGTGCAGAAGGGGAAGACCCTCTATGAGGTGCATTGATTCAGTGACTGGGGAATCGCAATGGGTGTGTCAGAGGCAGTGAGATTGGCACAGAATAGAGCAGAGCTTAGGGCTGTTGTACATAGGGTCGCTATGAGTCACAAGTGACTCGACAGCACATAACAACAACAGGTCTTTTGTGTTTCCAGTTAGATTTACTCTCAAGTATTTAATCTTATTCTGTTGTGCAAAGAGTTTTCAGGGGCCTGCTATTTTGGAAATGGATGGTCAATTCTTCTTCCTAGTTTGTCTTAATCTGAATGCTCAAATTTAGAGAAGTATCTGACAGAAAAACATTTAAAAAATAGAAGGAGCAGATGAATGATATTTCCCCAATTATGGAATTAGCCATTAGTTTCAGTGTTGTCCCTGCCCTTTGCACAAGTTTCTTCACCCACTTATTTCCATGATACATCATCCACCAGCATCTCCATCCACTCCTATCTACTCCCTTCAACACCTATCTCCCCTTTCCAGTCCTTGTTTCCAGGAAATCTAGAGATCAACCACTTGTCCAGCTGACTGGAAGAGATCTATATTAATTCCCATTCCAAAGAAAGGTGACACAATAGAGTGTGGCAATTATAGACCAATATCAATGATATCACATGCAAGCAAGATTCTGCTAAGATTATCCAAA
>NW_006400001.1:3755376-3761835 GCF_000299155.1 Elephantulus edwardii
AAGACAAAGATTCTCGTCAGTGGGCCAATTGGCAGCATCAGGATGGATAATGAAGAGATTGAGATTGTTCAAAGCTTTAGTTTGCTTGGCTCCAAAGTCAACACTCTTGGCACCAGCAGCCAGAAAAGTAAAAGACACATTGTGATCAGAAAGTCTGCTATTAGGGACTTATCCAAATTGCTGAAGAGAAATGCTGTCACTCTGGAGACTAAGATGAGCCTGAACAGGAAATGGTCTTTCCAATCACTTGTTATGCATCAGAGAGCTGGACAATGACTAGAGAGGATAGAAAAGAATTGATGACTTTGAGTTGTGGTATTGGAGAAGAGTATTGAATATACCATGGACTGCTAAGAAAACAAATAAGTTCTTCCTGGAGAGAATTAAACCAGGCTGCTTCTTGGAGGCAAGGATTCTGAAGCTTTGTCTGACATACTTTGGACATGTTGCAAGGAAGGATCAGTCCTTGGAAAGGGACATGATGCTTGGGAGGGTAGAGTGGCAGTTCTGGAGAAGAAGATCCTTTATGAAGTGGATTGATTCAGTGACTGGTGCAATAGGGGTAGGTGTGTGGGAGATAGTGAGTTTGGTATGGGACAGAACAGGGTGTAGGGCTGTTGCACAAAGGGTCTCTATGAGTCACAATCCACTCGACAGCACATAAAAACAACAAAAACAAGAACATTTAATTTTGTGATTAGTTATTATCATGGGCATTGTTTTTCTTAGCTCGAGTTCTGTATTGTCTTTGTCTCTGTAGAGAAATCCCACTGGGTTTGTGTGTTGATCTTGTATCCTGACTTTGCTGAATTGATTGACTATGTCCATTAGTTTTCATATCTGAGTCTTTAAGGTGTTCTAAGTATACTATCATATCATCTGCATATAGAGATAATTTTACCTCCTTTTTGCCAATCTGGATATCTCTTATTTTCTTCATTTGTCTTACTGCTACCACTACAGCTTCTTATACAATATTGAATAGGAGAGGTGAGGGTGGGCATCCTTGCCTAGTTCCTGTTCTCAAAGGGAAAGCCTTTAATCTTTCCACTGAGAATGATGCTGGCTCCGGGTTTGCTTGCATACTTTTTACTCTGTTGAGGTAATTCCTCTCTATTCCTGTTTTGTTGAGTGTTTAATCAGGAAATGATGTTGGATTGTGTCAAAGGCCTTTTCTAAATAAATTGATAGGATCACATGGTTCTTGTTCTTATTAAATGTAATGAATTACACTGTTTGTCTTATGGTGAACCATCCTTGCATACTTGCTATGAACCCCACTTGGTCATGGTGAATTGTTTATTTGATGTACTGTTGGAGTCTATTGGCCAGGATTTTACTGAGAATTTTTGCATCTCTGTTCATGAGAGATATTAGCCTATAATTTGCTATTTTGATAATGTCTTTACTGACTTTGATATTGAAGATATGTCTGCTTTATAGAATGAGTCTGGAATAATTCCATCTTTTTCCATTTTCTGAAATACTTTATGTAGAATTGGTGACAATTCTTCTCTGAGTGTTTGATAAAATTCACCTGTAAAACCATCTGTTCTGGGGCTTTTGTTGTTGTTGTAAGATGTTTCATTTCCTTTCCAATTTCTTATTTTGTAGTGGGTCAGTTCAGATGTTTAATTTCAGTCTGTATCCATTTAGGTTGGTTGTGAGTTTCTAAGTATTTGTCCATTTCTTTTATATTTTCATAGTTGTTTTGAATATAATTTTTCATACTATTACATTGTAAGCTTGTTTTTTTAAGTTGGTTCTGTTGTGACATTGACCCTTTCATCTCTTATTCACATTATCTGTGTCTTTTTTTTCCCTTTTCCTTTGCTAGTTTTGCTAGTGGTTTGTAAATTTTGTTGATCTTTTTGAAGAATAAACTTGTGGTTTTGTTGATGATTTCAATTGCTTTTCTGTTTTCTATTTATTTTTGCTTTAATTTTTATAATTTCAGGATTTTTGTGGAGAACGACAGGTTTTTTGCTATTCGTTTTTTTTTTTTTTTAATGTTGGATGTTAGAGTCAATTATATATAATTTTTTCCTCGTCTTTTGATGTGTTTGCTTATTGCTAGAAATTGACCTCTACTTACTGTTTTGGGTGTTTCCCAGGGGTTTTGGTAAGCTGTGTTTTCATTGTCATTTGTTTCAAGAAATTTTTTAATTTCTGTATTTTTTTCAAAAATATTCTTCTTATACCCACTTATGTTCAAGCAAGGTGTTTTTCAGATTCCAAATGTATGGGTTGTTTTCTTTTCTCCTTTTTCCTCTTTTTATTAATTTCTAGTTTTGTAGCATTGTTTCTCCCAATTGCTTTCAGAATCCTCTCCTTGGTGTTTTTCTTTTGGGGTCTATCCTATATGGTGTTTGTTCAGCTTCTTGAATATATATTCTCTCATTCATCATTATGCATGGAAAGTTTTCTTCTAGTAATTCTTCCACAACTTTCTCAGTGCCTTTACTTGCTTCTTCCTGTTCTGAGATTCCAGTTATACGCATGTTATTCCTCATGATGGTGTCCTCCATTATTCTTAGGCTTTATTCTTTTTCCTTCCTTTTTGATTCTATTTTTTGTTTTAGTGGATTAATAGTGACAATTATCTCTTGTATTTTTCTGGTTCTGTGTTCCATCTCTTCAACTTTGTTCATAATGTCCCTCCAACATGTTGATAGTATCTTAAACATTGGTCCTCATATTCTGGATTGGAGTTTCTTATTTTTCCAAAGTCCCTATTGCTTCATTCGTTTTATCTGTATTTTCTTGGATTTTGTTTTAACTTCCTGTTGGTTTTTGCTTGCAGAGTCTTGTAATTATTTTAGTTTGTCTTTGACCCATTGAAAATATGAAATCATTGCTATTTTAAATTCTGTGTCAGAAAGTTCCATCAGACTTTCTGGCTCTAGGAAATCCATTAAAATTTTGTTACTTTTGGGGGGGTGACATCTAGTTTTGGGTTTGTGTAGGGTGTGAGGTAGTCTTCTTCTTCTATGACATTGTTGCAGTACAGTTTTTCATACCTGTGGCCTTAGCAGGCTCTTCATTGGAAAATCTTGGCTCAGGAAGTCACTGTTCCAGGGCAGGGTATGGCAGGACAGCTACCCTGCTGGAGTTTCTCTCTGAATTTTGACTCAAGGTAAGAGAAGACTTGCTTCAGTTGTGGAGAAGTATGGCATGTGAGTATTCTCTGTCAGGCAGCTGTTGCAGCTAGGCTAGGCAAGGTGCTCAGAGTTATAGGCAGTTCAAGCTATTTGAGGAGAGATGAAATGAGATAACCTGTGGTATTGCTGTCCCTGGTGTTGTTCAGAGAGAGGCAGTGGGATGTCCTCCAGATGGTGAGATATCCAGGCTGCAGGGCCAGACCCTCCAGACCGCAAAGTTGGGCTTCCAGGTGGTAGGTGGAAGCACCTAGACAATGGAGTCTGGTCCTCTAGGTGGCAGGTTTGGGAGTCTAGGCCAAGGGGCTGGAGGCTTCCAGGCAGTGGGGCATCAGTCTAGTGTTCCAGGTAGGAGAGCAGTTCAGGCCACACTAACAACATTTTAATACAAGGACCTAGTTAATCAACTGAAACAGATCCATGCCTGGTGCTGATGTGTACAGTAGCTCCTGACCACACATGTGGAATTGATTGTTTTTCTATTCTCCTTAGTCATTGCCCAGCTCCCTGGTGTTATTAAATACATAATATTGTAATATTATGAAAAGCTAGACTGTGCTTGTTGAAAATGAAGAAGACCTGAAGCACTTTCTTCAGAAGGTCAAGGACTGTATTCTTAAATATGGATTGAAGGTCAACATCAAAAAGACAAAGATTCTTACCACTGGGCCAATTGGCAACATGATAATAGATGAAGATGAGATTGAGGTTTTAAACAATTACAGCTTGCTCAGCTCCACAATCAATGCTCTTAACATCAGCAGTCAGGAAATCAAAAGATGAATTGCATTGGGAAAATCTGCTGTCAGAAACCTTTCCAGAGTACTGAAAAGCAACGATGTCAGTCTAGAGACTAAGATGTGCCTAATCCAGGCCATGGTCTTCATAATTACTTGCTATGCTTCACAGAGATGAACAATGACTAAGAATGACAGAAAAATTGATACCTTTGATCTGTGGTGCTAGATAAAAGTCTGATCATGCCATGAACAGCCGAGAAAACAAATAGGTCTGTCTTGGAGAGGGTGAAACCAAGTTTCTCCTTGGAGGTTAGGATTTTGAAGCTTTGACTCATATACTTTGGGCACATAGCCAGGTCCTTAGATAAGGACTCATGCTCGGAGGGGTAGAGGAACAGCAGAGGTGAAGAAGATTTCTGATGGGATGAATTGATACAGTAACTGACAATTGGGGTTGATGTGTTGGAATCAATGAGACTGGCTTATGTGAGGGCAGGTTTCAGAGCTGCTGTACACAGGTGACTCAATGGCACATAACAACAACAACAACAACATACATTAATAAATTTTAAAATTTAGAGGAAATGGACAAGTTTCTTGGAATTTATGTCCTACTCAGATTGACATGGATAGATGTGAAACACTTGAACTCACCCATCAAAAAAGAAGAAATGGAGTTGTCACGAAAAGACTTCCTCCCATAAAGTCTTGGTCCAGATTACTTCACAGCTGAATTCTAACATTCAAGAAGATCTGTCACAAATTCTACTTAAATAATTTTTAAAAATAAAAAGAAAGAACATTCCCAGAGCCATTTAATGAAGCAAGCATAATCTTAATACCTAAATCAAACCTCATTCGTTTTATTTATTTTGTCTTGAATTTTCAAGATCCTCTTTTCTTTCACTTACAGATTTCTGCAATTATTCAAATTGGGTTTGTGTTTTTGTTTGTCTGTTTTGGTTTGGTTTTTTGTTTGTTTCATTTTGCAGCGTTTTGTTTATTTAACCAACCATTGAAAGTATTCAACCATTGTTCTTTTCAATTCTGTGGCAGGAAGTTCAATCAATACTTCCGCATTCAGGAAATCCATTATTTTTATGCTATGTATATTTTTTTGAGATGGTATTTTGCTTTGGTTTTGTGTGTGGTATAAGGTGGTGTGCTTCTTCCATGTCATCGCTGTGATAGAGTTTTCTTGTCTAGGCAGTAGAAAGTCTTCGATCTGATGACCTTCACTCAGAAGCTTACTGTTCCAGCTAAGGGGAGGACAACTGCCCCTACCTGAAGAATTTTCTGGTCCCTGGGCTCACAGGAAGAAATTTTCTCAATTGGAGAGCTCCACACTCCAAGGAAGAGGAGGACAACTTAGGCTGCCGACATCCTCTTTGGTCCTGAAACTTGAGGGAAAGTTCTCTTTGTCAGCAGGGTTCACAGAGAGTTGAACTTGTCCTGCCTCTAGCCCTTCTTTTCTGGTGCTGGAGCTCATTGTCCTGTGGCTGGAAGGAAAGTTTGTCATGGCTGGAAGAATAGCTTGCCCTAGCTTGGAAGCTCACTGGGAAGGGATGTCAAACTACTTCTGATTCTTCCTCTCTTCCTGGGGTTGGTGGGAAAGTTGACTTTCACTGGGGAGCTCATCTAGAGGAGAATTTGCCTGCCTCTGGTCTTTCCTCTCTAATCCTAGTAGAAAAGTTTTCCAAACTGGCTATATACAAGCTGTCAGTACTCACAAAAGCAGGAGTAAAGAGGGTAATGTTTCCCTAAGATTCACTCTCATCTAATGGAGTCCTGATAGTACAATGTATAAGGGGTAAACTGCTCACTACAATGTCTGGATTGAATACATCACCTGCTCTGCAAAGAAAAAGACCTGGTGATCAGCTACTATAAAGATAAGCCTTTTAAAAGTTTAAAATGGATGTATAGAGAAATTACAGTGCATTCCCAAAATGGAAAACTATACTACTTGAAAACTAGTGAAGAATTTGTGAAACAGTATGTAACATAGATTAATCTAATGTATATCATGCAGTGTGGAAAGAGTAAATTAAAAAATGGCAAATGTTGGGTAAGACCATTATTACAGAAAGCCGAGGAAAGATTTGCACACAGGAAGAATCACACAAGAAAGGTTACCAAGGAGGGTAAAGTGATAGTAGGTAGAAAACAGATTAAAGGCAATGAATACCTAATATGGGTGACAGAAAAGATGATAAGAAAAGGCTTGGGAATTAAAAAAACGGTAGCTATTTTAATTAATTGTTATGAAACTATATGTTGTTTTTGTTGTTGTTATGTGCCGTCGAGTCGCTTGCTACTCATAGTGACCCTATATACAATAGCCCTAAACTCTGCTCTGTCCTGTGCCAATCACCCTGTCTCCGACACTGCTATCCCGATTATCCCAGTCACTGAATCAATCCACCTCAGAGAGGGCCTTCCCCTCCTGCACTGTCCCTCCACCCTCCCAAGCATGATGTCCCTCTCCAAGGAACGGTCTCTCCTCACAACATGTCCAAAGTATGTTAGACTGAGCCTCAGAATCCTTGCCTCCAAGGAGC
>NW_006400001.1:3764534-3788481 GCF_000299155.1 Elephantulus edwardii
ATCATGCTTGGGAGGGTGGAGGGACAGCACAGGAGGGGAAGACCCTCTATGAGATGGATTGATTCAGTGACTGGGGTAATCGGGATGGGTGTGTCAGAGGTGGTAGAGCAGGGTTTAGAGCTGTTTTGCATAGGGTCGGTATGAGTCGCAAACGACTCGATGGCACATAACAACAACAACAACAACAGTAACAGATTAATATAGGGTGGCCTAATAGTAAGAAATTGGGCTTTCAACTAAATGCATGTAATTTGAAACCACAAGTTGCTCTTTGGTAGAAAGATGGGCAATGAACTCCTGTGTTACTTATTGCAGCTGAAAATCTGCTGGAGAGTCTTTCTTACATACATACACAGATAGATTTGAACTACATAAAATGCTTAGCCTTATGATTGGTAGCACAACACACTACCCAATATACTTCTAGAGTTCTTTACCAAAACAAATGCACAGACACTTAAATGGAAGAATGTAAAGGAATTCCTTTACAATGAAGGGATTCTCCTAGGCCCCTGGTACTTTGATCTGTTATCTTTTATTTGCCATCAAAACCTCTGAAAAATCCTCTAGAGGGTCAACTATTGGTTTGTTCAGATTCAACAGTATGTAACAATAACACAACAACATTCACCACCAAAAGGAGTTATTTGAGACTCTAGACTACTACTAAAATGTCCAGAAAAATCCTTCTCTTCATCAGACATTCTCTGCCCTCCCTGAATATGCATATAACTTCCCCAAACATTCCTTTCTCTAGGCAAATCCATAAACCTCCTTCAGGAACTGGTCGGAATGGTGGCTTTTAGATTAAATCTTTGTCATTTTATGTTGCAGAGCTGCCTGTTCTACTCTCAGTGCTTTCTTAAAATTTTAATTTTGGCTCTGCTGAAGCAGCTATAAGTTGGAATTCCAGGATAAATTTTCATGTCTGTTTCTCCGTGTTTGAATACGAGTTCCTAAAATGCCATCACAATTTAGCACATCTGGTTTCTCTTAAGGGGATATAGTAGAGGTCTTCCTTTAAGACTCTGTAGCCCACCTAATATCTTATTCCAAGTCCCACAAGAGTATTCTTGACCTCTTTCTATTACTGTAAAAAATACACTCTGATACTTAAGCATTTCAAGTCCAGAATCTCCCTAGAGAATCTCTCTAAAGTTTTCAGCAGTTTTTAAAAATGAAGCTTATTGGAGAAGAGGGTGAATAAGACGGCTTAGGCCCTGTGATGTTAATTATTTTTTAAAGAAGAATAGATTATCATATTTTAAAACCAAAATCATAATTTTCCTTCATGTTACTTTTCTGATTATCTGCATATATTACTAAAGAACCTGTGGTCAAAATTCTTAGAGCCTTGTTCCTGTTCTTCTGGTCTTCACAAGAAAGCTGACTTGTACAAGTACCTGACTGGCATTTGATAATCCCCCACAGAATTAGTTTCAAAGTACAGCACTTTGCATTAATTTTTCTCGTCTCTAAATTTGCTTCCGACTCATCTCTTCACTTGGGTAGGAGTCTGTTTTTATGTGTACATCTTTTATATTAAACAGTATATTGGATCACAGGCTTACAAACATCAATTAAAGACTATTCTGTGATAGCAAACGCTCTTGAGATTGGTTGGGAAAGGACTTTTTTGTTCTTTATGTCTACTAAACACTTCTTTCTAGACAAAGCACCATTAGTGGTGATCTCTGACAGCAGACCTTTCTAAGGCTGGCTCAGCCATTTACTCGGCAGACACATTGACTGCAGCAAACAATCTCCATCATCAAGTTTTCCAGATGTTTGCACAGCAGGTTCAGTGTTTTTAAACTATCTAAGTGATAGTCCCAAATGACAAATGTTCATTTTCAAAATTAAAGCTTATTACGAATTACCTGCCAAGTACAATGTGTCAAGAGAGACTGAATGAATTAGAAATTTTGTCCATTGAGAATGAATGAATAAGAAAGGATATAAATGAGGTAAGCTATTACACATCCTGGAGGTACATAGAAAGAATTTTAAATAACAGTAATTTACTAAAAGATGTTGCATTATTTCATAGACTTACTTTAAAGAGACCCATCCCTCCCTTTTGACATGAGTCAGGATTCAACTGTTTTATTAAAAAAAAAAGTACTAGTAATGATAATGCTTAGGAGAGAAAGGACAATCTCCAACACAAGCCCTTTTTTTTCCCTTTTTAATCATTGTTCATGCAGGGTCAGTTTTAACACCAGAAAGCATTCTCTGCTTCCTTCTTCACCTACTTACCAAACATGTGCACTAGTCTTGGTAACCCTAGAACATCAGTTCATCAGTTTTCTAATCTATAGCCTGGGAATATGAATGGTTTGAAAATTAAATTGTGATAAAATTAAATAAACTTCAAAGATTTATTTGAATTTGCCTTCTGAACTGAATGAAAGTATCATGAAGCTAAATCAATGTTTTACAACATTGAAATGCTAAAACCATAGACACAATCAGGCATATGAATATCATGGTACAGGAGAGTTCTCCCCAGCCCACCTAATGCCCGTTGGCAAGCTCCTATGGATTGGGCCCACAGCTGATCCTCTTTTGGCCCTTCCAACTGCAGATGTCAGATCTTGGATGAAATCAGATGATATTGAAAGAATATTTATTCGTGCTTTATTGAGTATTCAAAGACATTTCACATATGTATCATAACAAGCTATGGTTAATATTGAGAAGAATGGAAATCCCAGAACACTTACTATGCTCATGCAGAGCCTATACCTAGACCAAGAAGCTGTCATCAGAACAGGGAAAGAGACCCAGCATGGTTTAAAATGAAGAAAGGAGTGTGTCAGGGCTGAATCCTTTCTGCCTACATATTTAATCTTTATGCTGAACAAATAATTTGAGAAGCTGGACTTTATGAGGAGGAAGGTGGCATCAGGATTTGAAGACTCATCAACAGCATAACTTATGCAGATGATACAACTTTGCTTGTTGAAAGTGAGGAGGGCCTAGTTCTACTGAAGAGTACAAATGACTGCAGTATTCCAAACATTTTGACCAATGGACCAATAAGAAACATTATGAGAGACAGAGAAACTACTGAACTTGTTACTTGGATCCAAAATCAACACTTTAATACCAGCAGTCAGGAAATTCGGAAATGTATTACACTGGAGAAGTCTGCAGTCAAGAACTTCTCCAAATTATTGAGGTACAATGATACTGGCTTGATGAATAAATAAGGTACCCCTAATTCATGCTAAATCTTTTCAATCACTTGCTTTGCATCTGAGACTGGAAAATGAATTAAGGTGACAGAAAAAGAATTAATGTCTTTAAGCTCTGGTGTTAGGGAAAAGTACTAAAGATCTCAGAACAGAGGCCTTGGAGAAGGTGCAGCCAGAGTGCTCCTTAGAGTCAAAGGTGATAAAACTCCATCTTACATACTTTGGAGATGTTGCTAGGAGAGTCTCTCTTAGAAACATGCCCTCATATGTGAGACAGAGCCTCAAAACTCTTGCCTCCAATGAACAGGCGACTTCACCCTCTCCAAGACAGACTTGTTACCTTGGCAGTTCATGTTATATTCAGTACTCTTCTCCAGCACCACAACTCAAAGGTATTAGTTCTTCCTCTGTGTTCTTTGATCATTGCTCAGCTAACTGATGCATAACAGGTAATAGTAAAGACCATGACCTGGATCAGGCACACTTTAGTCTCTAGACTGATATTGTTGCTTTTTAAAACTCTGGAGAGATCCCTGACAGCAGATTTTCACAATGTAATTAGTCTTTTGATTTCCTGATTGCTGGTGTCAAGAGTGTTGATTGTGGAAACAAGCAAGCTGAAATTGTCAACAAACTCAATCTCTTCTCCATCTATCATGAGGCTTCCAATTGGCCCATAGGTGATAATCTTTGTTTTCCTTGATACTGAGCTTCAATTCATATTGCAGACTACAGTCCTGGGTCCTCTATAGGAAATGTTTCAAGTCCTTCTCAGTTTTAGCAAGCAAGTTTATGTCATCTACATAATGGAGGTTGTTGATGAGTCTTCCTCCAATCCTGATGCCATATATCTCCTTAAAAAGCCCATCCTCCCAGATGATCGGTTTGGCACATAGATCGAAAAGGTATGGAAACAGGATGCCTTCCTGATGCACTTCATTCCATATTTTGGACCAGGTAGTGTTTCCTTGGCCTATTCTAATGACTGCCTCCTGGGCCAAGAATAGGTTTCACATGAGCACAGATTTTCTGGGATTCCCATTCTTTTCAAGGTTAGCCTCAATTTGTCATGATCCAAATAGTCAAATGTCATTGCATAGCCAATGAAACACAGAGAGACATTCCTCTGATACTCTCTACTTTCATCCAAGATCCATCTGACATTGTGATGATATCCCTAGTGCCATGGCCTCTTCTAACCCAGCTTGTGGTTCTCTCTCAATGTATTTTTCCAATCATTTCTCCCTGATCTTCAGCAGGATTTTGCTTGTGTGTGATCTTGGTGACATAATTTGATAATTTACACACTCTGTGGTATCTCCATTTTTTTTAATGTGAATAAGTATGCATCTCTGCCAGTCAATTGGCCAGGTGGTTGTCCTACAGATCACAGGAATTGGATTGACTTAATCTGTGGAAAGAATCATTGGAAAAGCTCAATAGTAGCAGTGAAAAGTAGAACAGGAGGTGATTGTGTAATAGACCACCAACTTTACATGCAAATTCAAACTGAAGCTATAGAAAGTTAAAACAAATCCGTAAGAACTAAAATATGACCTTGAGTCTATCTCACCTATATTTAAATCCCAACTCAGGAACAGGTTTGCGACCTCGGATATTAATGAGCAAATGCCAGATGAGCTATGGGAATATATTTAAAAAAACATAAGATGAAGAAAAGGCTGAGCTGGATGTCAGAACAGACTCTAAACATTGTACTAGAGTGCCCAGAAACCAAAGTAAATGGAAGAGAATAAGAATTTATGGAACTGAACAAAAAATTTCAAAGAGCTGAGCAGCTCAGGAAAACAAAGCAAAATATCATAATGAAATGTGCAAAGAGTTGGAGTGAGAAAATCAAAAGGGATAAACTTACTTGGCATTTATTAATCTGAAGGATCCGAAGAAAAATTCAAGTCCCAGGTTGCAACAATTAAGGATGCTAACCTGTATGCAGAGCAGATTATCAGAGAGACTGGGCTCTATGAGGAGAAGCGTGGCGTTAGGAACGATGGAAGATCTATCAACAATTTGCATTATGCAGATGACACAACCCTGCTTGCTGAAACTGAGGAGGACCTCATGCACTTACTGCAGAGGGTCAAGGAATGCAGCCTTCAGTATGGACTGAAGCTCAATGTCAAGAAGACAAAGATTCTGACCACTGGACCAATCGGTATTATCAGGATGGATGGCGAAGAGATTGAGATTGTTCACAGCTTCAGTTTGCTCGGCTCCACGGTCGACACTCTTGGCACCAGCAGCCAGGATATAAAAAAACGTATTGCGATGGGAAAGTCTGCAGTTAGAGACCTCTCTAAAGTACTCAAGAGCAATGGTGTCTCTCTGGAGATTAAGGTCCACCTGATACAGGCCATCATCGTCTTTGCAATCACTTGTTATGCATCAGAGAGTTGGACAATGACTAGGGAAGACAGACAAATTGACGCCTTTGAGCTGTGGTGCTGGAGAAGAGTATTGAATGTTCCATGGACTGCCAAGAAAACAAACAGATCCATCCTAGAGAGGGTAAACCAGGCTACTTCTTGGAGGCAAGGATTCTGGGGCTTCGTCTGACATACTTTGCACATGTTGTAAGGAGAGACAGGTCCTTGGAGAGGGATATCATGCTTGGTAGGGTAGAGGGACAGCGCAGGAGGGGAAGACCCTCTATGAGGTGGATTGATTCAGTGACAGGGGTAATCGGGATGGCTGTGTCACAGGCAATGCGATTGGCACAGGATAGAGCAGGGTTAAGGGCTGTTGTACATAGGGTCGCTATGACTCGCAAACGATTCGATAGCACATAACAACAACAACAACAACAATATGTGGATTATTGATTGACCCATGAAGCACCAAAAGAAGATTTTATGAATACATAGAGTCATGCTACCAAAAGGAATTGCCTGACACAGAAGAATTTCATGGGGGGAAAAATAAACAGTCAAGAAGCAATGGTGATGAAGGAGAAAGTTCAAGCTGCTCTGATTGAATTGTGGAGTTGAGCAAGCAGAAATTGTTAACAACCTCAAACTCTTCTCCACCTATCGTGGTGCTGCCAAGAATATTTATCTTTTTTTCTTTTTATGCTGAATTTCAATCCACATTAAAAACTAAAGCCCTTGCCTTTCTGCAGCAAATACTTCAGGTCTTGCTCAGTTTTGGCAAGCAAGGTTATGCCATCTGCATAACACACGTTGTTTATGAGTATTCCTCCAATCCTGATGCCACATTCCTCCCTGTGAAGACTAGCCTCCAGAATGATCTGTTCTGTATACAGATTGAAAAGATATGCAGATAGGACCCAGCATTCCTGGTGTTCTCCTTTCCTGATTTTGAATCATGCAGTGTTTCCTTGCTTTGTTCTGAAGACTGATTTCTAGTCTGAGAATAGGTTTCACATGAGTGCAATCAAGTGTTCTGGGATTCCCTTCTTAAGGTTAGCCATAATTTGTTGTGATCCATACATTCAACTGCCTTTGCATAGTCAATAAACCACAGATAGACATTCCTCTGGTACTCTCTGCTTTCTGCCAAAATCCATCTGTTATTGAAACAATGTCTCCAGTATCATGATTCCTCCTTGGAGTCAAGGACTCTGAAGCTTCATCTGACATACTTTGGGCATGTTGCAACCATTCCTTGGAGAGGGACATCATGTTTGGGAGAATGGAGGGATAGCACAGGAGAGGAAGACCCTCAATGAGATGGATTTTTTCAGTGAATTGGGGTGGCTGAAGTAGGTGTGTCAGAGACAGTAAGGTTGGCACAAGATAGAGCAGGATTTAGGGCTCTTGTACATAGGGTTGCTATGAGTCGCAAGTGACTTGAGGGCATATAACATCAACATCATGGTCTATTCTGTTTTTGTAATGAGCTTTTGATTTATTAATGGATGATATATTTTATACCTATTTGTTATCACTCTCCACACCTAGTTAATATGTATGCTGAGCAAATTATTTGAGAATCTGGACTCTATGAATAGGAGGAATGTGGCATCAGGATTGGAAGGAGACTCACAAACAACATGTGTTGTGAAGAAGACACAACTTCTTTTGGTGAAAGTGAGAATGGCTTGAAGCACTCGTTGCAAAAAAATAAATAAATGCAGCCTTCAGTGTGGACTCCATCTCAATGTCAAGAAAACAAAGATTTTTATCAGTGGAAAAACAGGCAACATCATGATGGATGGAGAACAGATTGAAACTGTCAACAACTTTATCTTGCTTGGATCCACAATTAACACCCTTAGTACCAGCAGTCAGAAAATAAGATTCATTGCATTGGCGAAATCTGTAAGTTGGGGACTTCTCAAAATTACTGAATAGTAATAATGCCAGTTTGAGGACTAACATGCGTCTGATCCAAGACATTATCTTTCCAAACACTTGCTATGCATCTGAGAGCTGGACAATGAATAAGAACGACAGAAAAAAGAATTAATGGTGTTGAGCTGTGGTGTGGAGGAAGAAAGTACTGAACATTTGATGGTTGGCCAAGAAAACAAACCTATTTCTTGGAGAGGGTACAACCAGAGTGCACTTTGGAAACAAGGATGATGAGGCTTTGTCTCATGTATTTTGGGCATGTTGCTAGGATGGGCTATTACTTGGAGAAGGACATACTGCTAGGAAGGATAAAGGAGATGGAGACTCTTGATAATGTGTACAGATGCTGTTACTGATGCAAGGGGCTCTTGTGTGTTAGGAAGGGTGAGGATGGTGTAGGACAGAACAGGGTTTAGATAGTTTGTCCATAGGGTTGCTTTGAGTTGTACTAGACTAGGTGGCACCTAACAACTTGATGGACTTTTCTAAAAGCTGGTATTTCTGGTAGTACTCAGTCAATGTACTGTTTCGGTAAATTTCAGATAATCTTCAGTAATATTTTTCTTGCAGGTGATAATGTAATATTGGTGATATTTTTCAATAATTTCCACATTCTATGGGGTATCCTTTTTTAGGAATGGGAATAAATATGAGTTCAAACAGTTGGCCAAGTTGTTGTCCTCTATACTTCTTGGTACAAATTGGTTGAGCCTGTCCAGGGCACCATCTTTTTGTTCAAATATATCAGTTGGTATTCTATCAATTCCTGGGGCCTTGTTTTTTTGCTAATTACTCCGGAGCAGCTTGAACTTCATCCTTCATCACCATTGCTTCTTGATCTTAAGTAAGACAAATTAAGAAGGCGGATTAGACAGACACTTCCAAAATAACTGGCCTTCTAGAAAAGAAATAGTCAAGAAACATGTAATGTATCTATCACCATACTGAAACAAACAAAAGCATAAAAACAAGGTATCATTTAGAATTCCAAAAAAGATACTGCTTTAACCCCTTTTACCAACCTAGTAGGGCTAGGTGGAAGGAGCGCTGTTAGCCTAGTAGATAAAGAGAAGATGTAGTCTATCTGATTTCAATGAAGTTCATCATGTGAAGTCCATGTGTATAGTTGCTGTTTGTATTATTTCGTAAAAAGTATTGGCAATTAATAAATCGTTGGTATAAAAATAAAAAAAAAACAACAAAACACTATGTACGACAAATGTTGTTGTTGTTGATTGCTGTTGAGTCAAGCACGATACATAGCATTTCTATGAATAAAAGGATTGAAGCATCTCTATAACTATGGTCATTTATCAAAGTTCACAGAATTTCCAGAGGCATGTTCTTTAGGAAGTGGATGTCACTTCTGCTTCCAAAACTGTTTTAAACTGGGAACTCCACCAAACACTGTTCATCGTGAGTAAACATCATATTTGACTCCCCAGTGGCACAAGGTTCAGCATCACAACAACCCCAGGTTACCTCAGTACAGCATATTGACAGAAGATTGCTGTACCACTTAGAAGAATATTTCTCCAAAATAATAACAACTGACTTTTAAATACGAAGAGTGACCCTATAAAAAATGGATCTGAGCCCTGTCCTATCTTGTGCCATATCATAATCTCTGATATATTCAAGCTTATTGCTTCAATCATTATCCACTTAGTTGAGGATCTTCCTTTCCTTCATTGTCCATCCACCTTCCCAAACATGATGCCCCTCTCAAAGGAATGACCTCTCTTTGAAATATGCTAACCAACAACCAGGAGAAGATAAGGTAGATGAATAGGATCTTCTAAGAAACAAATCCCTATGCACATCCAAAACCTTCTCCAACAGGATAAAAAGGGAAGCCACTGGCTGGGAAAAAGTATTTGGTAATGACATATCAGATAAGGGAATTATATCTAGAATTTATAAAATACTTGAGCACCACAAGAGAAAGGTAAATAATCCAATAGAAAAATGGGCACAGGATATGAACAGACACGTCACCGAAGAAGACATTCAGATGGTAACAAGCTCTTAAAGAAATGTTCAAAATCCCTAACTCTAAGAGAGATCCAAATTAAAACAACTATGAGGTATCATCTCACCCCAGTCAGAATAGAAAAATTTAACAGAACAGCAAGCAACAAATGCTGGCGAGTTTGTGGAGAAATTATAAACCTTATTCACTGTTGGTGGGAGTGTAAAATGGTGCAACCACTGTGGAAGGCAGTTTGGCACTTTCTCAGAAAGTTACAAATAGAGATACCATTTGACCCAGCAATTCCACTACTCGGAATATACCCCAAAAGAGACCCTAACTCACATCCAAAGAGATATATGTACACCCATGTTTATCGTAGCTTTGTTCACAAGAGCAAGGAGTTGGAAACAAACAACCTAAGTTCCCATCAATAAATGAATGGATAGAGAAGCTGTGGTATGTTCACACAATGGAATACTATGCTGCATTGAAAAACAAGGAACTCATGCAATATTATTAAAAATGGATGACCCTGGAGGATATTATGCTGAGTTAAATATCTCAGTCACAAAAGGACAAATAGTGCATGGTGCCACTGCTGTAAAACAGGACTGACCTCGGGGTTGGGGGGAGACTGAGAAAGATGAATTCAATAATGTATACTGCATTGAAACAGATGAGGGAGAAAACTGTTTAAAAGGGATATGTGAATAGGTATTTTTGTCATGACAGGTGTCTAGAGCTAAGGCTACACGGTGGAGTGGACCTGGGGGAGGGTTTGTAAAACAATGAAAGAATTTTTGTTTTACTTATACAAGAGGGTAGTGTACTATGCCAGAGGGTTGGGAGGGGAGAAAAGTGCAACAATGAATGAATGGAAATCCAAAGTCTCTGTAAATTTTTACTGAAATTAATAATATTTTTTTAAAAAAAGAGTATTAAAAAAATGAAATATGCTCAATGTACGTCAGATGAAGTTTCATCATCTTTGCCTCCATGGAGCACTCTTGCTGCATCTTAGAAGTTCATGGACTATTAAATATTCTTCTCCACCACTAAAGTTGAAAGACATCAGTGCTCAATATCCAGCTCTGAAATACAAAGCAAGTGGCTTAAAAGACCATTACTTGAATCAAGCATACTTTGGTTCTCAAACTGACATCACTGCTTCTCAATAATTTGGAGATGTCTTTGATTACAGATTTTAATTCTGCAATGTGGTTCCTTATCTCCTGACTACTGGTACTAAGTGTATTGATAGTGGATCTAAGTAAGAGGAAGTCATTGACAGCCTAAAATTTTTAGACATCTACCAAAATGTATTGGTCTAGTAGTGAGGATGTACAAATAAAAGTCAAGAGAAACTTACTTGTATGGCTTAAGGACCTGCTGGCATTTAGGTATAAGGACTAATGACCAGTGATGCTCCCTGAGATTAAAGCATTTTGAAATTAATGTTTAAATTTGTTTTCGGATTCATTTTATTGAGGCATGCAAAATAAACGATCTGGTAACTTTATAAACAACCCTTTTTTACTCTAAAGTGAATCACCCAGTGGCATCATCCTAAATTTCATTAGAAAGAAATCACCATCCATAACTATCCATAGTATAATTTAAATCTTTAGGAAGACTCTACCATACTGGATTTCCTTCCAGAGGAGTAATTTATCTCCTTTCTTCACACTTTCCTAACACTATTATAACTAAGAATGATACTTAAGCGATGTTTTTTTTTACATTTTCACCTTCACACTAGACAAAAATTTTAATCACTCTCTCTCAGTCCTAGTATTTGAAGAAATGGATGACATACATTTTCATTATCTTAGCAAAGACACTTTCTGTTGTCTAGAAAAGTTTTCATCCTCGTCAGAAAAAGATGAAACCAAGTTTATAGCAGAGTAGTGTTCTTTTGTTTCCTCCCCCCTCCATAGGGCAAAACAGGGGCATCCAGATTTTCGATATTTAAAATTATAATCATCAGCAGGAAGCAAAGCAATACCACTGTCCCTGTTAGAGGACTCAGAAACCTTTTTATAGAATGCACAGCAGCAAATGTTATCGCTGTGCTTGAAAAGAAAATTCCATTATCAGTTGCTTTTTCCTCAATTGATTATGACTTTTTCTCTTAAAAATGCATTTAGACAAAAATTGTCTATGCTTGATTTAGCTCAAGGGAATTTTGGGGAGGAGAAACCATGGTGGAAGAGAGGATAGTGTAAACTAAATTCCTTCTGTTGCCTTTAAGCCATACAAACATGCACGATATAGATCATATTGTACTGAATATTTGTGGTTGTTTGCTTTTTTAACTCCTACTACTTCAATAATCCTTAACAATAAAAAAATACATCTTGATACCATAGCATTCTAAGCAGATTTTTTTGGGATGTAAAGATGAGGGTCCAAAATATGAATAGACATTTTATGAAAGAAGAAATTCAGATGGTCAACAAATACATGAGCAAACATTCAAAATACCTATCAGAAAGATGCAAATCAAAATAACAGTGAGATATCGTCTCACCCCAGCAATGATAGGATCATTCAACAAGAAAGTAAATGCCAAATGCTAGAGAGGATGTGAAGAGGTTGGAACTCTCATTCACGGCTGATGGAAACATAAAATGATACAACCACTATGGAAGGCACTCTAGTGCTTTCATAAAAAGTTGGAAATGAAAATGTCATTTGATTCAGCTGTCCCACTATTGGAAATAAACAAGAGCTATGATGTAGGCACATATATTCACACCCATGTTTATTTTAGCATTGTTCACAAAAACGAAGGGATGGAAGCAGATCAAGTGTTCATCAATGGATGAATATATAATAATAATTCCGTGTAATTGAATAGTACACAGCAGTGAAAAACAATGGATTTGTAAAACACTACACAATAAAAAGTAAAAGTCTGGAATATATTATGCTGAGTTAAATATCTTAGTTACAAAATAATGAATACTGTATAAGACCAGGTTATAAAAAGTAGGATAAATACAGGAAAAGGGAAAGCAGGGAGGGAATGGATCAGTAATGAACATTAAACTGGAATGGAAGAAGGGAAGGACTATCTGAAGGAATGGCCAATTAGGCATTTTGTTTACGGCTATTGACAATCTGGAATAAGACCTGTACTACAAAGTGAATTGGAGGATCAGGGAGAGAGGAAAATGTGTATTAATGAATGGATGGAAAAACCCATCCTTTCAGTAAACTTTCACTAAAATCACAATTAAAAAAAAACAACAAAACAAAACCAAACAAACACAACAAAACAAACCTATTCCTATTAATTGCTGCTGTTGTTGATGTTGTGTCATCAAGTTCACTGCAACTCATGGTGACCCTATTATCAGTAGTTCTAAACTCTGCCCTATTCTGAGCCAATCTCACTGTCTCTGACACATCTTCCCCATTAAACCAGATTCTGTGTTAATCGATTTCATTAAGGTCTTCTTCTCCTGCACCATCCCTCCAATCTTCCAAACAGGATGTCCTTTTCCAAGAACTAGTACCTCCTGGCAACATTCCTAAAGTATATGGACGAAGCTTCAAAATCCTTGTCTCCAAGGAGCATCTTGATTTCACCCTCTCCAAGACAGACCTGTTTGTTTTCTTGACAGTTTATAGTATAGTGTAGTATAGTGCTCTTCTCCAGCACCAAATCTCAATAGCATCAATTCTATTCCTGTTATCTTTAGTCATTGTCCAGATTTTCTGGTATGTAGCAAGTAATTGCAAAGACCATGGCCTATGCAAAGACCATGGCCTATGCAAAGACCATGGCCTAGTACAGGCACACCTTAGTCTCTAGACTGACATCGTTGCCATTCAACACTCTGAAGAGGTCCCTGACAGCAGATTTTCCCAATGCAATTTTACATGCAAAACAGATTTTTTTTGCCTCAATGGTGTACATATAAATGTTTTTTTTAAAGGTTTGTAAGTTTGACTAGCAAGACGAGAATATTCTCTGCATGGTTATTTCTTTATGGTTTAAAAGGGTCATATTTGACTGAAATCTCTTCAGAACACCTAGAGTATAGTGACTGGTGTTACAAACCTCTGACGTGAGCAGTGAAAGACACTAAGCCATTGAAATTAAGATAAAATTAATGGTTCCCCATTCAGAGTAGAGGGTGAATATAATTGAATATATTTTATGTAGCCTAAGAGGTCTCTGCTGGTATACTGCATAACATGTTGGTCTGTTAATCAAAAGGTCACTGGTTCAAGTCCACCAGTGTCTTCAATGAAGATAGTTTTCTCCCAAAAAGGCTTAGAAATTCAAAGGAGAATCCCTGTGAGTTGAAATCAATTTGACAATATTGGATTTTTATTTTGACATGCTCTCTCATAATTTGGTGGGCTAGAGACAGGGTTTTAAAAGTTGGTTAAAATTATTCAAGACTAAAAAAATGGCAAGAATGAAAAATTTAAGTCTATCACCGTTATATTGAGCAAATAGGTAGCACTTTTTCAAATGTTAAGATTTATTTAAGCAAAGTGGGATATTTAGAAGTCTGGAACCAAATAGTCTTTCCATTGCATAGAAAAGACAAATAATCCTAAACCAATGTTTTTATTTAGCAGCTGTAAGGAATCTTTGAATTCAAATTTCAATATATAAATCCCAGTTTTTGCCATGTAAAATTAATAATGGCTTTCTCTAAAGTCAAACCCTCTACACCCTCCACTGTAATTCCCTTAAGAAAGCATTAAATTAAAGCATTTCACTTCAGTTGAAAATCAATGGCACTTCAGTGAAGCATGCGCCTTCAAGTATTATGGAGTGAAAAACCATACAGTTCCACGAGTAAGACATAGGCCTCCATACAACCTAGGAATCTTTGAAGAATATTATATAAACGGAAAATTCAACTGAGTATGTTCAGATTCTCTTTGAAGCACTAACTTAAATATCATAACATAAAAAATAAAATTTATTTAGTTACTGATTAGTTAGAGCTATGGAAGCTTAATGGGTAAGGAGTTGAGCTACAAACCCCAAAACAAACAGTACAAAAACACTGCTGTTCCATAGGAGAAAGGTGAGCCATCTCCTCCTGTGCCATTTATAGCCTCTGAAAACATACTGCGGGGGGAGCTGTGAGTCATTTCTCACCCAACAACAGTGATCTTGAGCTTGAGAGCTTAACAAAGACCAGAAGATAGTTACCACAATGATCTTAAACATTCTAATGTTCATGAGACTAGCTCAGGACTGGGCAATGATTTATTCAAAAAGTTACCATGCGTCAGAACTGACTCAAAAATAAATAATAAACTCACAGACTGTTGGTTTTATGTTGAATCACCTGCAACACACAGTGACTCTATGCACAATAACTCAGATCCCTGCGCTTTCCTAAGCCAATCTCATCTCTCGGAAACATCTACTTCCATTATCCCAGTTACTATGTCAATCCATTTTTTTCAAGGTCTTTCTTTCTTTTACTGTCCTTCCACCCTTCAAAGGATGATGAGGACCTTCTCCAAGGACTGGTCCCTGCTGGCCACATGCCCAAAAGTATGTAAGATGGAACTTCAAGATCCTTGCTTCCAAGGAGAAACTTGGTTTCACCCTCTCAAGAACAAACCTGTTTGTTTTCTTGGTAGTGCATGAAATGTTTAATACTTTTCTCTAGCACAAAGGCATTAAGTCCTCTTTGGTCATCTTTAGTTATTATACAGCTCTCTGGTGCGTATCAAGTAATTCTGAAGATGATGGCCTGGATTAGGTGCCCCTTAATCTCTAGGCTACCATCATTGCTCTCTAGCAACCTCGAGAGGTAGCAGCTTTCCAAATGCATTTTGCTTTTGATTTTCTGACTGTGAGTGCTAAGAGGGTTGATTGTGGAATTGAGTAAACAGAAATTGTTAACTCAGTTCCTTCTCCGTTTATCATGGTGCTGCCAATTGGCCCAGTGGTGTGAATCTTTGTCTTTTTGATGTTGAGCTAGACACATACTAATATCCTATGTACATAATATCATTTCGTTCATTTAAGAACCAAGTGACTTGGTAGCTTTAGTTATAGACTTAAATGTTTAAAGATGTAAGAACACTTATGATCAATTTAAAATAGATTAAAATGCTTCATTACATTTCAATCTATGACATTGAATCATAGGGTAGATAAATTTTATCTGCTTGGAAAGTTCTTTCTCTTTCTGCATACTTTTTTGAGGTATTTTCATCATTTCTTGCTAAGTCTGCAGGACAAAGGGATATCGAAGCATGCATACATGACAATCCAAACACTTGCCATTTTGGTTTGCAGTAAACATAATAATATAGTTATGTTTGAAACTATGAATTGTTGGAGAAAAGAAAGTGATTGTTACTGCTGAAAATAGAGTTAGAGCAGAGGTGGATCAAGAAGTCTTCTTGCAGAAATGCAATTGAGTTTGGGAGTTTAATTGACTTTCAACAGAGACATAAAGCCCAGAGGGATTTTGATGAACAAAAATGCTCAGAACAGGGTATATTTTAAATGCTGATGTTACTATAATTTGTAATACATGTATGAGTCAGTAACATGGATAAGGACCATATGACAGACAACATTCACTGCCACTATACATTGTATGCATGTGGCATTCAGTTAAGAGTCACAAAGTTTGAGTCATGTGTTCAGAGCTCTGCTTTAGGTTGATTTCCAGTGAAGTAAAGTCAGTTCCGATTCACAGGGACCCTCAATTGAGTTTCCAAGGCTGTCAGTGTTGGGAGAACGCTGTCCATGTCTTTCCAATGCAGTGGTTAGTAAAACTCTTATTCCAACATTTTGTTCAGCAGCCTGATATGTTAAACACTCTATCCCACAGGGTTCTTTTTTGGGAACATTTGTCTACCAATAATAGCCTAATAATTAAAGAGTTGTTCTGCCAACCCAAAGACATGTGGAACTAATTTGCCAGCTGCTCTGTGGGAGAGAGAGAGAGGGACTATCTCCTCCTCTGTGATTTACAACCTCTAAAAAGCTGAGGGTCAGCTATGAATCAGTTCCCACTAGACGGTAATGATGAATTCATACACCCCTATTTTTCAAAGATCTCTGAGGGTGGTTTATAATTAGCAGCTAGCTTAAAGGTTGACAGTTCAAAGCCATGAGCAAAAAGGTATGCTATTCTCTTCTGTAAAGTTTATAGCAAAGACATACTTATGGAATGTGTCCACTCGACAACATCTGTGGTTCCCATAAGTCAAAGCTGACTTTATGGATAAGGGTTTCTTTTTTATTACTTTATCTATATTTTACTCCATTCAGGATTAATTATCATCTTCTTGAAAAGTGCCAGAATTTGCACCAGGAATTGTAAATACAGTCGTGAATCTAATCTATTCCATGTTTTCATCAAAAGAAAGCAGAAGAATGACAGGAGCTATAACAGTGAAAGTATGGTGTAGTGTGGAAGATTCTTGGAAGAGCATTTTCTGTACATTTTGGATATGAGGAATTTTTTTCTATGACTCATTATTGACTTCAAAGTGTATATATACCATGTCTGTGAATATCTAAAAGGGTGGCCAATATACTAAAATGATTCAGAGTGGAAAATGTGATTTGTCAACTAGGTACAAGGTTGCTGGTTTTCTCAACACATATAGAGCTGATAATCTCAGTATGTAGATAGGATTCCTGGTTATTCTCTCCTGGAAAGAAGGGCTGACAATCCATCAATTTCTAGAATAAAAAATCAAGCATCATGCACTAGAGCTTCACTGAAAGCTAATTCTGTTGAATTGACTCCCTTTTAAGACCTGGAAATCATCTGGCTTGAGTTTTTTTTTTTTTTTAAATAATAATACCAAATATGAATGATGCAGTTAAGCTTGAAATCAAAACCTTGATTGAGTGTGGCTTTTATAGCTCATTCTTTCAATTCATTCAATTATTCAGTAAATACTTGCTCTTTATCATACCAGGGCACCCGGAGTGCTGGGTGTTTGCTTTGCCTAGTATTTTAGTTATAAAGGATCGTCTGCTTTGCACTTTCACTTTTATTTTTTCTTACCTGTTGGCAATACATTTTATATTTTTAATATATGGCTGTGAGCAATAAATATCAGTGTCCTTGAGTGAACTGTGACTTCTTAAAGAGAGAAAAAGCTCTACATCTCTGTTTTGTTCAGTAGATGACTCAAGCACAACAAAGATTCTGTGTTTGTCAGGTCAGTGAATGGACACATGGTGAAGACAAACTAAAGAGGAAATTATTTCTATCATTCAAAACTTTCAGTCAATTAGTGATCTTCAAAATTACTTGCTATGCATCAGAGAGCTGGACAATTACTAAAGATGACAGAAAAACAACTGATGCTTTCAAATTGTGGTGCTGGAGAAGAATCTTGAACATACTGTGAATCACCAAGAAAACAAATAGGTCTGTCCCAGAGAGGGTGAAACCAAGTTTCTCCTTGGAGGCTAGGCTTTTGAAGCTTCATCTCACATAGTTTGGGCATGTGGACACAAAGACCAATCCTTGGAGAAGGACATCGTTCTTGAAAGGGTGGAGGGACAGTGCAGTAGAGGAAGACCCCAATAAGATGCATTGGTACAGTAACTAGGTCAATGGGGGTTGGTGTGTCAGAATCAGTGAGACTGGCTCTGACAGGGGAGGCTTCAGAGCTGCTGTACATAGGGTCACTATGGGTTGTAGGTGATTTAATGGCACCTGACAAACAACAACAACAAAAAAAACAACATCAGTCTTAGAAGTTCTATCAGTCTCTATCAGACCTGTACATCTAGTATATCTATCTGTCTCTCTCTCTTTCTCTCTCTCTCTCATCTATCTCATCTATCTCATCTATCTCATATATCTCTATCTCTTATCTACCTCTATCTCTATATATCTATATATCTCTATCTCTATATCTATATATCTCTATCTCTATCTCCACATCCACAACCACATCTACATCTATATCTATCTATATCCATGTCTATATATCTATATCAATATCTATATATAGCATCAATATCTATATCATTGATATCTATATCATCTATATCTGTATCTCTATCTGTATCAATATCTATATATCTATCTCTACCTCTATCTATATATCTGTATATCTCTATCTCTATCCTTCTATCTACATCTATCTATCTATCTATCTATCTATCTATCTATCTATCTATCTATCTTCATTTTGCTCTAGATTTTCCTCCACTCTAAGATCTACTTCTACCCCTTTGTGCAAGGTCACTGTTGTCAAGTGACACTATCTCGATGGTCTGATCTCAAGGCCTTTGGGCTAATTGTTCTATTACTAGCTTCTGAGCAGCCTTCTCAGATGTCACTTCTCTCTCTCCTGTCCAGAACAAAGAAGAGGGAAGAAAAGCATAGATTTCCTTTTTTTCTTTGTTAGTTTAAGTTCAATGACAATTTTCATGTTGTAAGACCACTGGACTATTTATGCCTGATTTGCATCTACTATTTATGTGTGCTTTGAATGCACATAAGTAGTAAAGGCACAGTTCACTCTTCCACAAGCAGTCTTATGCAGCTGCATGCTTAGGGATGTTTGCTGACTCATGAAATGGTTTATAAGCTAGAGTTCTCTCTCTCCACTCTTTGTATGACCTCCTTCATGTTAACATGAGCTGTATCTACAGGAAACACAGACTGAGAAAAATTCAGAAATAGAACTACCTGTGGATCACAACTGATTAAAAAACAACAACAGCAAACAAACAACAAACATTAGAGTGAGGAAGACTTGAAGCACCTGTTGCAGAGGATAAAGCCTTCAATATGGATTGCATCTCAATGTCAATAAAACAAAGATTCTTACCACTGGACCTATAGGCAACATCATAATAAATAGAGAAAAGATTGAAACACTCAACAACTTAATCTTACTTGAATCCACAATTAACTTCCTTAGTACCAGCAGTCAGGAAATTGCACCAGGAAAGTCTGCAGTCAAGGACCTCTCTTAATTGCTGAAGAACAATGATGTCAATTAGAGGACTAAGGTTTGTCTTATTCAGGCCTTGGTCTTTCTGACAACTTGCTATACATGTGAGAGCTGGACCATGAGCAAATAAGGATAACAGAATAAAAATTAATGCCTTTGAACTGTGGTGTTGGAGAGGAACGTGGAAGATCCCATGGTTTGCCAAAAGAACAAATACTTCTTGGAGAAAGTGCAGTCAGAATGCTCCTTGGAATCAAAGATAATGAAGCTTCGCCTCACATACTTTGGGCATGTTGCTACAAAGGGCTATTCCTTGGAGAGGGACATGTTGCTTGGAAGGGTAGATAGTCAATGAAGGAGAGGAAGAACCTCAACTAGGTGGATCGACACAGTGACTGTTGCAATGGCTCTCCTGTGTTAAGAAGTGTAAGTATTCCACAAGAAAAGACAGGGTTCAGATCTGTTGGTCACAGGATGTCTGTGGGTCATACTTGACTCAATGGCAGTCACAACAACAAAGCTAGAAATCTGAAAGTGCTATTTAAACTAATTCAGCTTTTGAACAGAATTTCAAGTGAGCAGATAATTTGTCAGGGCAGTTTAAACCTTTCCAAGTACACCATTCTCATTTTAGAGTGTGATATTTAAACTCACAAAAATAGGTATATAGTGTTTATTATTCCATTCTTGTGTGCAATCTTGATTGAAATGTACTATCACACAATGTTGTTAACTTACATGTTTTGATTTCATATTTATATCATAAATCATAATGTTAACAAGCACCAGCCATGTTAATCTCAAATCAAAATGTTAACAAACAGAGCAGGAAGAAAATTATTGTTTCAATAGTAATGTATTGTTACGACACTGAACACTACTTGATAACATAACCAGGATGTGAGATTTCTTCTTCCTTTCAAAAGATGTTGTGTACAAGACTATTGTTAAATGATCCTCCAAATGGAAGAAACTGGTAAACCTTGTGCGTTTGAGTCTAAATTACTTTAACTTTTCTAATACACTGATGGCAAGCACTTTAATACATATTGTTGTCAAGTGCTGCCTAATTGTAAACGACTCATAGTGACCCTATGAATGAAAGATCTGAACACTTGTATAACTTTCATCACTTTAATGCACTTTAGCTCTAATTAAAAAAGCCCTTGTGGAACCATGAATTAATTATTGAACTATTAACCATAAGGTAAATGGTTCAAATTTTTTAACTCTTTTAGGAGAAAAATGCTCTCATAAAGACGTAGAGCCTTGGATATCAAGTGAGACTACGCCCTAAAGGATTATTGGGAATTGCAATCAATTTGATGACAGTAAACTTGACACTAATTTAATTCTACAAGTGCATTTACACAATCTCATTTCTTTATGCTATTACAGTCTAAAACTTGTTGTAAATAGTTGTGCTGCCAATCTAAAGGCAAATGATTCAAATCCACCAGCTTACTGCACAGGGGCAATCTCCTGTGAGATTTGTTATTATATGTACTATCTAGTTGGAACTTACCCATTGCTGACCCTCCAGTGGATTTTCAGAGGCAGGAAATCACACAGAAGGATATTCTTCATCTTTATCCAGTGGAGCAGCTGATGGATTTGAACCCTGTCCCTTTTGGTGGGTAGCATAATTCCTAGCCACTAAGCCACCAGAGCTCTCAGTGTAAGTTATAGCCCCTGAGAACCAACTGGAAGATCTCCTATGAGTTGGTTCAGACTCAAGGGTCACATATCTCAGCAACAACAACAAGAGGAGGAGGAGGAGCTCGGCAGGTATACAGAAACTCTCATTGGAGAGGATTGGTCATCATTCTCCTGGAGAGTTTCTGGTGGCTTGAACTAGGAAAAAGATACATCCATTGAGTTAGCAGCACAACTCCCTACAGTCTAGTCAATCATTTGTTGTTACGTGTTGTGGAGGCAGAATAGATCCATAACTGGTCATCCAGTGAGTTTACAGAGGCAGTAAATCACATGGGAAAATATTGATCTTTCCCTATGGAAGGTTAAATCTGTGTGCCTTCTCATATCCTGTGCCCTTCTCACCTTCTCCAACACACTGAGCCCTTTGCTGCTATCACTATGCCAATCTCATTGAGGGTCTGTCTACCTTTCCTTCACTGGCCCTTTTCCCAGTATAATGTTCTTTTCCAAGGAATGCCTCTCCTAGTAATATGACCAAATTATGAGTCAAATTCTTCTCCATCCTTGCCTCCAAAGAACAATCTGACTGCACTTTTTCTAAGACTTATGTATTCTTTTGGAAGTCTATGGAGTATCTAATACTTCTCCAATACTACAATTCAAAATTGTCAATTCTTCTGACTTCTTTATTCATTATTCAGCCCTCAGATGCATAACAAGTAATTAAAATGATCATGGTTTGGATCAGGCATACCTTATTCTTTAAACTGATATCATTGCTCCTTAGTAATTTGGAGAGGTGCCTAACAGCACACTTGCTCGGTGTAATGTGTTTTCTGATGTGCTGACTGCTAGTACCAAGGATTTTTACTGTGGATTCAAGAAATTGAAATCATTGTCTATTTCAATCTTTTGTCCAACTGTTTTGAAATTGCTTATCTATCCAGTGGTGAGGATTTTTGCCTTCCTGATGTCGAGATATCATTCATTTTGAAAATGTTTTGAGATAATTATGAAAATTTGAAAATATTTAAAGAAAGTTACAATAAGCCTTCAAGTTAACAATTTACCATAAATGAGATCTGATTACATTAGTTGTTCTCATGTGCCATTGAGTTGACCCATAGCAACCCGATGAACAACAGATTTGAACCCTGTCCTATTCTGTGGCATCCTCACATTTCCTGACACACTAGAGCCCACTGCAGTTGTTGCTATATTAATCCACCTGGTTGAGGGTCTTCTCCTTCTCCAACCCTCTGTTGTTAAGAGTATCACGTCCCTCTCCAAGGAATAGTCCTAGCAATATGTCCAAAGTATGTGAGGCTAAGCTTTATCATCTTTGCTTCTAAAGATGACTCTGGCTGCACTTTCTCCAAAATATATTTGACTATGTAAGAAGGACTCTTATAAATTGAAAGTGTAAGACCATATGAAAAGTCATCATTGAAAATGATAGTATAGTAGAGGCAGTTTATCCAGATCCTTGTCATCAAAGTCTAATTATGTATGAATTTAAAATCAATGTCATATTATATTTTAGAATCATTTGTCAAATGATTGAAAATCTAAAAAGGGGAATACTAAGTGTAACAAGCAAAAGCAATTTAGAAAATACTCTTTTTCCAATTTATTTTATATTGATTTGCTTACGAAGTTTTTTATACATTGAGTTTCACACTATTCTTAATCCATATTTTGTTCCATACAATTATTCTCATGAATTATGTTTTAGAAAATTAATGACCATTGGACCTTACGCATTGTTACCCTGTCTTTTCAGGTCCCCTCCAGATCCTTCCCATTCTCTTTACTCCCTTCCTCTACTCACCAAATTGTGCAATACTGTGGTTTCATTCTTTGTTTGAATGATGATGTAGATAATAAAGAATTATTTCTACCAAACAAAATTAAAAATATTTTGAGATATAATTATTATTAACAACTCTATATTGACAGCTTTTATGGCATACAAGAAAGACGTACTCTTAAAATTTAGTAAATAAACTGTTTTACAACATTCTCAGTTATAAGAAAGCACTGTGTTAGTTTTACCTGAGCTCGCTACTCAAGACAGTATTAAGCAATCTTCCTCATATATTAAATTTATTTGGTGAGATAACAGAAGAATTAAAATAAAAATTAGGTTATGTTCTCTCAATTAGATGTAATTACAGTTTACTGTGATAATATTTTCTTCTTAGTGAATTGTTTAATTCTATATAGAGTATATTTTTAATAAAATTAATAATTTTTCATAATACTTAATTAGAAGTAGGATGATCATTAATAAATATTTACTGTGCTTTGAATATGTGTATTGGTGTTTTAGTTATGGTAGTTCACATTATAGTTCTAATATTTTATAAATGCAATTTTACGAATTTCATCTATTAAATAATTAGTAGTGAAATGTTACCTAAATGAGAATTAAATTTGCTTTCTCAGTGGATTTTATTGTATTAAGTGGAATTTCTCTGTATTATCAAGTCAGAGCAAACTGATAACTGGCCCTCCAACAGGTTTTCAGAGGCAGGCAATTACAGGAAAGGAAATTGTCCATCTTCCTTCCATGGCACAGTGGTTAGATTTAACTGCCTGGTTTCGGGTTGACAGGACAATTCATCAGCACTAAGTCACTAGAGCTTATCAGCTTCTCTCTCTCTTTCTGTACATGTACACGCACGTGCGTGTGTGTGTACACGCACGTGCGTGTGTGCGCACACACACACACTCATGTATGTGTGTGTATGTATGTGTGTGTATATGTGTGCATATTTGTGTATGTAGATAGATAGAGATAGAGATAGAGACAGAGACAGAAACAGAGATAGAGAGAGATA
>NW_006400001.1:3808869-3810482 GCF_000299155.1 Elephantulus edwardii
TGTTAATAATCTCAATCTCTTCTTCTATCATGGTGCCACCAATTGCCCAGTGGTGAGAATCTTTGTTTTCTTGATGTTGAGCTTCAATTCATATTGAAGACTACAGTCCTTGATCTTCTGCAGCAAATGCTTCAGGTTCTCTTCAGTTTCTGAAAGCAAAATTGTGTCATCTCCTTAGCACAAGTTGTTGATGAGTCTTCCTCTAATTTTCATGAAACATTATTCCTCATAAAGTCCAAGCTTCATAATGATATGTTCTGCATATAGATTGAAAACATGGAGACAGGATGCATCTATGACACACTCCTTCTTCCCTGATTTTGAACCATACAATGTTTCCTTACTTTGTTCTGACAACTGCCTCATAGTACAAGTATAGGTTTCACATGAACACCGTCTAGTGTTCTGGGATTCCGCCCTTCTAGGCCAGGTAGGGGGACATAAAACAAGAATGAGGAACTATAACCAAATTGCCTTGTAAGATACTTTTTTATATGAGCCCTATAGATAAGTGATTCTATCTAAATGGAGAAGGATTCAGGAAAAATTTCTTTAGGAAAAAGATTTTTAATATAAGGAGAACTGAAGTTACACAGAATGAATATAACAGAAATTCACCAGGGCTTCTCCTACATTTGTTTCACTTTTCTGAACTTGAGAGATGTCTTCATTTCTTAGTGCTTTTTTATCAAGGAAACCCCATAAATCAGTGGTTTTAATAAATTCAGGCTACTGACTCTGAAGGAAGGCTTTCTCTCTCTGTCAGCACCAAGAGAAGGCTCTTGTCAGTTGTCATTTTCTTTTTCTCCTTGATTCCTTTGTAATCTTCATATGACACATATATTCCCCTCTATTCATGCTTATTTCTCTCTGTCAAAGCTTTTCCTTGTATCTCAAAAGTGTTTAACCTAAGACAAACCATATACTGAACATCCTTTATTAAATGATTGTACTATGTGATTTTTTCAGTCACTGGTTTTGACTTTCACCATTTGACTGGGTAGAACTATACTAGTAGTTCACCATGAATAAGGTAAATAGAACCTTTTATAGTGCCATTGGTTTTTACTTGCATATGATATTATTCAATAATATTCACATTCTGCTAGATCATCTTTTGTGCTGATAGAAGCAAAGATGGATTCCTTACTGTCAGATGGTCTTCCAAATTTCCTGGGACGTACTGGTGGACATGGCCAAAACTGAATTTGTTTGTTGAAACATGTCAATTGTTATCCCTTTTATTTTTGGGGCCTTTTTCTTTGGCAATATCTTTATTGATTCTCAGATTTCTTACTACATTAGTATTGGTTCCAGATCATATGCTATGTCCTTAAATGGTTTTGAGTCTGTCAATTCTTTTTGGTACTCTGTGTATTCCCTCTATCTTCATTTGATATTTCCTCAACCATTTAAGATCTTGCCCATGGCATCCTTCAGTATTATAATTTGTGACTTGAATTTGTTTTTTGGTTCTTTCAGCTTTAGAAATGGAAGTGAGTTATTTCCTTTTTATTTTCTGATTCCAACTCTTTGCACATTTCATACATTGTCTTCTCAAGTATCCCTTTTAAATCTGTTCATCTTATTTCTAAATTATTTTATTTTATTGT
>NW_006400001.1:3810582-3814664 GCF_000299155.1 Elephantulus edwardii
TCAAACCAGATCTGACTGGTACAGGAGGAGATTGTCCCTCCTTCTCCAGCACAGTATCTGGTGGATTCGAACCTCGGACCTCTGGGTTTGCAGTGCAGCTTCTTGCCACTAGGCCACCAGAGCTCCCTCATCTTCTTTACTTTGAAATGTCTTCCTTTCATATTGGCTTCCTGTAATGCTAGTCCAATTTTCAGAGTCTCTCTTTCCAGTCTAACACTTTGCCTCGGTCTTCCCAAATCACCATTTGAAATCTTTTTAGCTCTCTTACCTTGTTATCCCTTCCCCCTTTTGGATTCTCTTTATTTCAGTAGATGTTCAGGGTCTCTTTTGATGTCCTTTTTAGTCTTTCCTGCCCCCGCCTCCACCTTATCTTTGTTATAATCTTTTACTTTCTTCATGGATAATGTCTTTCTGCAACTCACCTGGTCTTCTAAATGTTCAATGTCTCAAATATATCCTTGATAATGATGGGAACATGGAATGTGAGAATCATATAATGCAAGGAAACTAGGCATTTTAAAGAAAGAAACGGAATGTATGAATATTGAAGTATTAAATTTTAGTGAAATGAGATGGGTTGACATGGGTATTTTGAATCAGACAATCATATGATCTACAACGTTGGAGACGAAAATGTGATAAAAAATGGGATCACTTTCATACTTAAAAAGTCCATTTCTAGATCCATCTTGAGATACAATTTGTGACAGGAAAATATCCACACACATTCAAGGAAGACCTGTTAATACCATTATCATTCATATCTATGTACCAATAACTGGAGCCAAAGAGGAGAAAATAGTTTATTTCTACCAACTCGTGCACTTAGAAACTTGTTGAACATATAACCAAGATGAATTAATAATAATGAGTGACTGGAATGTGAAAGCTGGGAACCAGGGAAAAAGATCATTAGTTGGAAAATATGGACTTGGTGACAGAAATGAAGCTGGGGATAAAATGATAGAGTTTTTTACAATCAATAATTTATTCATAACAAATACATCTTATAAGAAACATAAACACAGGCTAAACACATGATTTCACCTAATGGGATGCACAAGAATTAGATTGATTACATCTAGGCAAGGAATCATGGAGAAAAATCAATATCAGCATTGAAAACTCACCCAGGTATTGATTGTGGGACAGATTATCAACTACTCATTTCTAAGTTCAAATTAAATATAAAGAAGGTTAAATTATATCCACAGAAATAAAAATTTATTCTTGAGTCTACCCCCTCTAAATTTAAAAACCAATTCAGGAATAGGGTTGAGTCCTTGAACACTAACGAACGAAGAGCAGATGAGCTGTGGGAAGAGATCAAGAATATCAAACATTAAGGATGCAAAAAGTCATTGCAAAGAGGGAAGAAGAAAAGACCAATTGAATGTTAGAAGAGACTCAGAATATTGCACTAGTGCATAAAGAAGCCAAAGCAAAGGGAAGAAATCAAGAAGGTAAGGAGATAAATAGAAGATTTCAAAGGGCAGATAGGGAAGAAAAGGCAAAGTATTATAATGAAATGTGCAAGGAACTAGAGTTGGGAAATCAAAAAGGCAGAAATCTTAAGCTAAAGAAACTAATGAACAAATTTAAGCCAGGGATTGCAATGCTTAAGGATGCTATGGGCAGAATATTGAATGATTCAGGAAGCATTAAAAGAAGATGAAAGGAGTATACGGAGTCATTGTATCATAAAGAATTGATTGACATAGAAAAATGTAAAGAAACAACATATGATCAGGAGGTAATGGTGACAAAGGAGGAAGTTCAAGCTTTTCTAAAGGATTTGGCATAAAATAAAGCCCAGGAATTGATGGAATATCAGTTGATGTATTTCAACAAACAGATGCTGCCCTGGATGTGCTCACCAGGTAGTGCCAAGAAATCTGGAGAACAACTACCTGGGGTCTACTGGCTGGAAGAGATCCATATTTATTCCCATTCCAGAAAAAGGTGACCCAACAGAGTGTGGAAGTTATCGAACAATATTACACACTAGCAAAATTTTGCTGAAGATTATCCAGAAATGACTGGTAGGGTACATTGACAAAGAACTATCAGAAATACAAGCTGGGTTCAGAAGACCTTGTGACTGACACTAGAGACATTAATGTCAATGTCAGATGGATCTTTGCAAAAAACAAAGAGTACAAAAGTAATGTCTACCTGTGTTTCATTGACTTGCAAGTACATTTGACTGTGTGGATCACAACAAATTGTGGCTAGCCTTGAGGAAAATGAGAATCTCAAAACATTTGATTGCGCTTATGTGAATCCCATACTTGGACCAGGAAGCAGTTTTCGGAACAAATCAAAGAAACGCTGAATGGTTCAAAATTAGGAAAGGAGTGTGTCAGGGATGTGTCTTTTCTCCATACCTTTTTAATCTATATGCAGAATAGATCATTCATAAAGCTAAGGTTTATGAGGAGGAATGTGGCAGTAAGATTGGAGGAAGACATCAGCAGTCTATGTCATTCAGATGACACAATATTGCTTGCTGAAACTAAAGACGACATGAAGCACTTGCTGCAGAGGTCAAGGATTATAGTCTTCAATATGGATTGAAGATCAACATCAAGAAGACAAAGATTCTTACTGCTGGGCTAATTGTCAGCATCATGATGGAGTGAGAAGAGATTGAGATTGTTACCAGTTACAACTTGCTCGGCTCCACAATCAACACTTGGCACCAGCAATCAGAAAATCAAAAGGTGAATTTCATTAGGTAAATCTGCTGCTGGAGACTCATCCATAGTACTGAGGAGCAATGATGCCAGTCTACAGACTAAGGTGAACCTAGTCCAGGCCATGTTCTTTACAATTACTTGCTATGCATCAGTGAGCTGGAGAATGACTTAGGATGACAGAAGAACAATTGATGCCTTCGAATTATGGTGCTGAAGAAGAATCTTGAACATACCATGGACTTCCAAGAAAACAAATAGATCTGTCTTGGAGAGCGGAAAAGCAAGTTTCTCCTTGGAGACTAGGCACATAATCAGGATAGACTGGTTCTTGGAGAAGGACATGCTCGAAAGGGTAGAGGGAGAGGGCAGGAGAGGAAGACCCTGGATGAAATGGATTGATACCGTAAGTGAGAAAATGGGAGTTCGTGTGTCAGAATGAGTGAGATTGGCTCAGGACAGGGCAAGCTTCAGAGCTGCTGAGGATAGGGTTCCAGTGGGTCACAGCCGACTCGATAGCATATAACAACAATAAGATTGACCCTATGTCATATGATGGTTCTCATGGACCTTTTGATTTCTTCAGCTTCAACTTAAACATACACATGAGTAATTGCTGGTCAGTTCCAGACTCGGCACTTGACTACCAACATTGAGCTTCCCCAGTGAGTCTTTCCACAGATGTCATTAATATGATTTGTGTGTATTCCTTCAGGCAAGACCCCTGCACACAGTTGACATTTGTGTGTTGTTGGTGTTTTTTTAAAAAAATCTTCATATTTATATTAAATCATTTGACTCTCTTCTTCATCACATACAACATGATTTTTAAAACTCAATAGTAGCAATTACTTCAAATACCACTTTTTCTCACATGAGTTTCTAAATCATTTTAATTCTTTAAAAATGGTACTAATTTTTTGTACACACACAAACAAAATAACAAAATAAAATTTTAAAATGGTACTAATTTTTCAGCAAATTCACCTTGTATCCAACTTTTCTTTTTAGGAATATATTTCAAAATCATTAATGTAATGTATCTGTCTTTCTCTATTATGTTTTTCAAATTTCTATTTTTACATAGTATTTTCACTTTTGATATCTATAAAAATCTTTGCTATAACTTGTTATGCATCAGAGAGTTGGAAAATGACTAGGAAGCATAGAAGGAGAATTGATGCCTTTGAGCTGTGGTGCTGGAGAAGAGTATCAAGGGTAGCATGGACTGCTATGAAAACAAACAGTTTCATCCTGGAAAGGGTTAAACCGGCTGCTCCTTGGAGGCAAGGATTCTGAGGCTTCTTCTAACATACTTTGGACATGTTGTAAGGAGGGACCAGTCCTTGGAGAGGGACATCATGCTTGGGAGGGTGGAGGGACAGT
>NW_006400001.1:3815604-3825064 GCF_000299155.1 Elephantulus edwardii
TTTGGAAAAGGTATTTGTGATGGCTTAATGCTCATTAAGTTAATATTCTTGCCTTCTGAGGTTTTGGAAAAGGTATTTTGATGGACACATTACTGACATCACAGAACTCAATCATCCTATCTCCAGCTTTATTTCTGTCACAAGTTCCTGTTTTCCAATCATTGACCCCTCTTCTTTGTTTCCAAGTTTTGCATTCTAGTTATCAATTATTATTAATCATCTTAATTGGCTTTAACTATTTACAAGTATATTTGAATAACAGTTTTATTAACACATTTTCCTACTATACATATCTATAATATCCTTTCACTCAAACCATTATATTTTATTACAGATAATTGAAATTGTCTTTTAGATCATGAATACCACACTGTTATTCCTTGATTTTTTATTCCCAGCATAGTAATTCATGTAATCATTTGGTTAAAAATAGTCAAATCTAGTCCGTTTCAAGTCACTAACTGTAGATCACTGTATGTACCTTCGTGTTTTGACAGCTGTCACATTTCCTAGACTCTTAACATTATATATTTCAAATTACAATTATTAACAGATGTTTGCAGCTATATATTTATCTTCATTTTTAAGTGACTTCCAACCCAGGACTCTACCTTCAGTACTACATCTGAGGGTATCCCTGAGCTCTTTATACAGTTTTCAAAGGTCTATTGTTTCAGATTCAGATGGTGAATCCTCCTTCCTAGTTTTGACCCAATATAAACTACAACCATTTCTATTAGTTTGTCTAACATCTTAATAATCATTTGTAGCATCTATCATATACATATTTAAATATGTTTTACTTGCTTATTATCTGTTAATTCCAAGTGATTAGAAAACAATTATTTTGCTTGTAAACTCTAGCAAAAACAAATCTCAAAGAATATTTAAAGAGTAAAGAAATTAGTGAATGAAAAAATGTAACTTTCTCTACACAATCTCATTTGATGAATTTCTTTCAGCAACCAGAACACATTAAATTGTATGCTTATGACGAAGTAGTATTAGTTAAATCCATGGAATGAATAAATAAATAAGTTTTCCACCTTTAAATTTTCCACCAAAGCATAAGAATATCTGTGACATTTTCATAGTTCTTTCTTTTGAGCCCAGAGACAAGAACATTAACATTTTTAAGAGGGAATAATAAGAAGGCAGAAAATAAAAACAAACACACATCAACAATAAAATATAGGGGGGAAATGTAGAAACAAATAAACAAAATGAAATTATGTAATTTAAGTACAAATTAATGGAGGCATATTCCCAAAGAAAAACACAGCTCATACAAAGATAGAAAAATAAATAGCATCCAGCATTAAAACTATAAAGATCAGTAGATAAATTAGGTTAACAAGTTTATGTGCCATTTTATGTCATAATTTGACCTAAAGCAATAGGTTCTATCTTAGTTTTCCTGCTGTACTTCTTAGGTCAGAGCTCTGGTGGACCAGGAGGCAGTTGTCAGAACAGAGCAAGGGAACACTGCATGATTCAAAATTGGGAAGGGCATATGCCAGGGATGCATCCTATCTCCATACCTTTTCAACCTATATGCAGAACAGATTATCCGGGAGGCTGGGCTCTATGAGGAGAAATGTGGGGTCAAAATTGGTGGACGAATTATCAACAACCTGCATTATGCGGATGACACAACCCTGCTTGCTGAAACTGAAGAGGACCTGAAGCGCCTGCTGCAGAGTGTCAAGGACTGCAGCCTACAATATGGATTGAGGCTCAATGTCAAGAAGACAAAGATTCTTACCACTGGACCAATTGGCAGCATCAGGATGGATGGTGAAGAGATTGAGATTGTACACAGCTTTAGTTTGCTTGGCTCCATAGTCAACAGTCTTGGCACCAGCAGCCAGGAAATTAAAAGGCCCATTGCCATGGGAAAGTCGCTGTTAGGGACCTTTCCAAAGTACTGAAGAGCAATGGTGTCTCTCTGGAGACTAAGGTGCATCTGATACAGGCTATGGTCTTCGCAATCATTTGTTATGCATCAGAGAGTTGGACAATGACCAAGGAGGATAGATGGAGAATTGATGCCTTTGAACTGTGGTGCTGGAGAAGCATATTGAGAATACCATGGACTGCTAGGAAAACAAACAGATTTGTCCTGGAAAGGGTTAAACCGGGTGACTCCTTGGAGGCAAGGATTCTGAGGCTCAGTCTAACATACTTTGGATATGTTGTGAGGAGAGACCGGTCCTTGGAGAGGGACATCATGCTTGGGAGGGTGGAGGGACAGCGCAGGAGAGGAAGGCCCTCTATGAGGTAGATTGATTCAGTGACTGGGATAATTGGGATGGGAGTGTCAGAGACGGTGCGATTGGCACAGGACAGAGCGGAGTTTAGGGCTGTTGTACATAGGGTCGCTATGAGTCGTAGGCAACTCGACGGCACATAACAACAACAACAACTGGTGGCCTAGTGGCAAGAAGCTGCACTGCAATCTTATGGACATGAAACTTGAGGCCACTAGTCACTCTACTGGAGTAGTTTCCTTTCTTGTTATTAGCTGCCTCTAAAAACCTGATGGAGGGACAGCCATGGGTTGGTTCCTACTTGATGGCATACAACAATCACTTGTTTATTCCCTCCTTTCTGTCTAGAATGTTTTCCAACTACGTAAAGTTTTCCCTTTGTATTTTTCTTTGTAGATTCCCTTGACATTCCAGAGTCACCATTATATTATCCTCATATTATCTGATGTGGAAATGGAGACTCAAGTTTATTAAAAGATAAAGCAAGTTTAAATATTGTTGGCACTTCCTAAAACAGAAAATAAATGTTATTTCCATAATCTCATAAATGTCTTATTTGTAACATTGTTTTCAACCTTGTTGATAAGTAGTGAGCACTATTTGTTAGTTGAGCAATATTTTATCTACCAACACCAACAAAAAGAACAAAAAATCCTAGCAGTGGAAAATCATTATATTTACTATTATGCCAGAGGTAAATATTATAGAACTTCTTGATGTATTTATATCTTTCCAAATATACTGAATGAATGTGAGAAAAAAAAATCACAAAGTGGTCAGATACCACAAAAACACTTCAACAAAAGTGTATAATATATATTACCTTATGATATAAAGGAACTTATTTAAAGGCCATAAAGGGAAATCGGGTGAACAAACACCTACTCACTGTAATAGGATTTACTCACAGTTTAAAACATAACATTAAGGGGAACTCTGGTGGCCTAGTGGTAAGGAGCTGCAACTACAATCCCAGAGGTGCACTGTTCAAATCCACCAGATGCTCTGCCAGGGAGGGGGGGGACAATCTCCTCCTGTACCAGTCAGATCTGATTTGACTGTACACTCACACAAAAATGATAAAAATTAACAAAAACCCCAAACATAACATTAAGGACATTCTTTTTTTCCGGGTCTTTAGTCCAAAATATATTCCCCATTAATATTAACACATATATTTCACAAGGGTCTGGCTGAGATTTAATACCATTTTTAATTTGGAAAACTAGTACAGTTAAATGATATAAAATCAAAATGTATTAATTACTAAAACATTGTATTCAGAAACAATGTTTACAAGTTTCTGCTGACATTTTTCTTCATTTAATTTATTTGAAGACCTGAAACACACACACACAAGCCTAGAAAAACAACTACAACAACATAAAAAAAACCAAACCCAACAACACGACTCAACAACATTGAGCCATGTTTGACTCAAAGCCACCTGGTTAGAGTAGGAAAGCACCATGATTTTTCTGAGGCTGCTCATTTTTGAAAGAAGAGTGAACATCTTTCTCCCGTGTTCTGGTTGGCAAAACATTTTATTAAATGCTACATCATCAGGGCTTTTAAGATATGAAACAATCAAGAAAAAAAACAAATTTTTGGTATCAAATTGATTCTAACTCTTGAAGGACACAGTAGAACTTCTCCCTACAGTGTTTAAGGCCGTACTTTTAAAAAAGCAGACTGCTATATTTTTCTTCAATGGAGTGACTCAGGGACTTGAACTAGGCACTTTCAGTTAGCAGCCAAGTACTTAACCACTGTGACACCAAAACACTTAGCAATACAAATGTCGTTGTGTGTACCATCAAGTTGGAACCGACCCATCACTCATCCATCACCAGATTTTGAGAGATTATAAATTGCATGGGAAGAGATTGATCATTTTTCTCCTGAGGAGCAGTTGGTGGATTTAAACCACATATCTTTGTGTTAGTAGCATAACTCCTTACCACTAGGGACAGTTCAGGAGAGGAAGACCCCGGATTGATACAGTAACTGAGACAATGGGGATAGGTGTGTCGGAGTCAGAGAATGGCCCAGAGCAATCTTCAGAGCTGCTATGCATAGGGTCTCTATGAGTCACAAGTGACTTGATGGCACAAAACAATAACAGCAACAAGGAACCAGGGCTCCCTAGGTGACCTTTAACTCAAGAACTTTGTCCAGTGACAGAGAGTAATTTTGTCTGAGATTTAGGGACACACATTAAACAAGTTAACAGTGGGATGTTTTTCTTTCCTACACAGAAGTACTACATAGAGGCTCTGGTGGTCGGTCTAGTGGTGAGAAGCTGTGCCCAATTCCAAAGGCACACAGTTCAAGCCCACAGATGCTCTGCAGGAAAAGGATTGACAATCTCCTCTCACGCAATTTATAGCCTCTGAAAAGCCAATGACAAGTCAGCTACGAATTAGTTCTGACTCAGTGAGTGACACACAACAACAACAACAATCACAACCTCATTTGCTTATAATGGCTTAGAAGATAATGAATTAAAATAGCATTGCCTTCATATTTTAAAAAATTTATACTGACTTGCATTCAAAGTTCATATACATTGTGTTCCACACTGACTGTGAATATGCAATGTGTATTTTTCATTCAAATTGTGTTTTTTACAATCATTCCCATGCATTATATTTATTTTATTTACTATAAAATTAATCACCATTGGAATATGCTCACTATTACCTTGTCTCTTCAGGTCCCTAGATCTTTCTCACTTCCTTTACCATTTCCCTTCACTCATCAAATTGTGCAATCCTGTGATTTTGTGACTACTCATCCTTACCCTTCTGCTCCCATTCCTTCCCCCCTTGGAGACTCATATATGTTTTAGTAGTTAGCCTTCCATTTTTACAACAATGGTCTTATACAGTATTTGTTATTATGTAATTGAGTTAGTTCGCTTAGCATAATGCTCTACAGTTTCTCCCAAGTTATATGGTATTTAAAAAAAAATGCATGCTCTTGAATGTTGCATAATATTCCATTGTGTGAATGTACCACAATTTGTTGATACAGTTGACTATGGTTGGGCAAATTGGGTCATTTCTATGTTCTTACAATGGTGAATAACATTGCTATGAACATTGGGGTACAAATATCAGTTTGTGTCTCGATTCTGATTTCCTTAGGGTATATTTCTAGTAGTGTGTTAGCCAGTCATACCGAGTTTCTATGTACATCTTTTTGAGAAAAGACCAGACTGCCTTTCAGAGTGATTGTACCATTTCACAATCCCATCAACAGTATATGAGAGTTTGCTCTTTTCCACATCTTCTCTAACATTGATTGCGTGCTTTCCTGCTAAATTTTGCCCTAATACCAGAGTGAGATGGTATCTCACTGTGGTCTTGATCTGTATCTGTCTTATTACCAGTGATTTTGAGTGTTTCTTCATGTGTCTTTTGGCCATACAAATGTCTTCCTCTGTGAAAAAGTTTTCCATGTCTTTTGCCCCTTTTGTAATTGGGTTATGAGTCTTTTTCTTCTCAAGGCCCAGTATTATTCTGTAAACTTTAATTATGAGGCCCTTGTTTGAGACGGTATTGCTAAATGGGTTTTTTCCCCCCAGTCAGTAGATGATCTTTTCACCCTGTTGGAAAAAGTTTTTGATGTGCACAGGTATTTAATCTTTAGAAGGTCCCATTCATCAATTTTATCTGCTCCAGATTGTGTATTTCTGACTGTATTTGTCAGTCTTTCTATACCATAGATTAGGCCTTCTAAGCTTGGTCCAGTTTGTCTTTTACGAACTTTAGGTTTGTTGTCTCTGATTCATCATAGGCTGATTTTTGTGTATGGTATGAGATGTGGATCCTGATTCAGCTCTCTGCAGGTAGCATTCTAATTTATTGAAGAGGTTATCATTTCTCCATTTGATAAGTTTTATTTCCTTGTCTAATATCAGTAGACCATATATAGAGACATTCCTTTCTGAGTTTTCAATTCTGTTCCACTGGCCTGTTATTGTACCAGAACCATGTTTTGGTTACAACCACTGTTTAGTATATTTTGAGATCAAGGAGTACTATGCATCCCACTTCACTTTTGTTTTTTAGAAGTGCTTTACTTATTTGGGCTCTCTTTCCTCTCCATATAAACTCAGAAATTTCCCTTTCAGTCTCCTGGTATTTGTATTGGGATTGCATTCAACATGTAGATTGCTTTTGGTAGGTAGGATTGTAATTTTCATTTTATTAAGTCTTCCTATCCATGAACAGGGAACTTTTTTTCCATTTATTTAGGTCTTTTTGTTTTGTTTCTCATAGAAGTGTTTTGTAGTTATCTTTGTCTCTATCTCGGTCCATTTCCAAATAGCCCAATCCATTGCTACACCTCCAGGTAAATTGCAGGGGGAAGTTGCCCATCCTTGGCCGACTAAACCGCTGGTGGATTTGAACAGAGGCCCTTTGGGATTGGAGCACAATTTCTTATCACTAGGACATGGTAGCAATCCAAACCAAAACACAATTGAATATGGAAAGGGGATAAAGTAAATTTCTCCATTGGAATATGTCACTAAGGATTAATATTGAAAGATGATCAAAAGAACACCAGGAGGCACATCTCTGAGATGGATCTGTTAGGATCCAGGCAGAATTAAAAGGGCTGTGTATCACTTGAATATATTATGGGAAGGGGTCTCAGAGGAATTGTGATACTGGAAAAAAATGCTTAGTTTGACTATACCTTAGAATGGATATTAGATACAAAATGACAAAAATCTGGAGATATAGGCAAATCTTCGGGCAGTCTTGTGACATGTTGAAGATTTTTGGACTTCGCCTTGTAAGTAATTGTGTTGCTGTGTGCCGTTGAGTCAGAAATGACCCATAGCTGACCTTCCAGTGGGATTTCAGAGGCAATAAATTACAAGGGAGAAGATCCTTCATCCTTTTCCAAAAGAGCATTTGTGGATTCGAACCAAAATGTCTCGGGGATTACAGCACAGCTTTTACCTCTTGGCCACCAGAGCTCTCTAAATAATTAGAACTCTGAAATATTTTAAAGAGAGACATAATTGCATTTATGTTTTAGAAATAGTACTTTCACAATTGTCTAGAGAATATATTGTGAGACTAGAAAGAGAGAAAGCTATTATAGTGATTTATACAAAAGACTATGAAAACCTAAAGTAATAGAAGCAGGGGTGAAGACAAGGACATATTTTCAAGAGATACTTAAGGAGACAGAATTCTCAAGATACATCCATTGATTGGATAAGATATAAAAGAAAGAAGGATTAATGGGAAGTCTTTCAACATTCTTAAATGAACTAATAATATAACTGTACTGTAAATCATTAGGCTTAGCTTAGGATCATATAAGACCTGGATGGCTATGGTCTATCCAGGACTTTGAACAAAACAGTTTGTTGCCATCAAGCCAATCTTTTGTTTAGTACCTAACTGTTTAGCTATTTGTGCCATGGAGAGCACAAAGGTGTTTCTACAACACTGGCATATCTGAGGCTGTTGAAGCTGAAAACAAAAACAAAACAAAACAAAAGCTTAACAAAATCAACATATTTGAGTTAGCAGCACACTGACTTTGTATAAAATCAGAGTTAACGTGACCCTAAAAACAGACATTTGTTGTTGTTATGTGCCATTGAGTCACTTGCAACTCGTAGCAACCCAAAATACAACAACTGCCCTAAACTCTGTTCTGTCATGTGCCAATCTCACTTTCTCTGAAACACTCATCCCAATTACCCCAGTCACTGAATCAATCCACCTGATAGAGGGTCTTCCCCTCCTGCGCTGTCCCTCCACCTTACCAAGCATGATGTCCTTCTCCAAGGACCAGCCTCTACTTACAACATGTCCAAAGTATGTTAGATGGAGCCTCAGAATCCTTGCCTCCAAGGAGCCACCTGGTTTAACCCTCTCCAGGATGAATCTGTTTGTTTTCCTAGCAGTCTATGGTGCCCTCAATGCTCTTCTCCTTCTATCCTCCTTAGTCATTGTACAACTCTCTGATGCATAACATGTGCTAGCAAAGACCATGGCCTATATCAGATGCACCTTAGTCTCCAGAGAGACACCATTGCTCTTCAATACTTTGGAGAGGTCCCTAACAGCACACTTTTGCACTGCAATACATCTTTTAATTTCCTGGCTGCTGGTACTAAGAGTGTTGGCTGTGGAGCCAAGCAAACTAAAGCTGTGAACAATCTCAATCCCTTCATCCATCCTGATGCTGCCAATTGGTCCAGTAGTGAGAATCTTTGTCTTCTTGATATTGATACTCAATCCATATTGGAGGTATAGAGAATAAAAATAGAACAAGACTGAAGATACAGTCCTCTCTACAGAGGACTCAACACATAATATTAAAAATAATGACAGCAAGTTTTCTAAATATTTTAAGGTAATTGTTGTCATTTTTATATGCCCTAGAGTCATTTGCGGCTCATAGTGATCCTATGTACAATAGCCATGACACCTGCTCTATCCTGTGCCAACTTTACTGTCTCTGACACACCTACCCCCATTACCGCAGTCACTGAATCAATCCATCTCATTTAGGGTCTTCTTATCTTACACTGTCCCTCCACCCTTTTAAACATGATGTCCCTCTCAGAGGACTAATCTCTCCTGGCAACATGCCCAAAGTATATATCAGATGAAGCTTCTGAATCCTTGCCTCCAAGGAGCAGTTTGGTTTCACCTTCTCTAGGACAAAACTATTTGTTCTCCTGGCATTCCATGCTATATTCAAAACTCCTCCCAAGCACCACAGCTCAAAGGCATCAATTATCTTTCTACCATCCCTAGTCATTGTCCAGCTCTTTGATGCTTACCAAGCTATTGTGAAGTCAATGGCCTGGATATGGCACTCCTTACTCTCCAGACTGACATCATTACTCTTCAGTACTCTGGAGAGGTCCCAGGCAGCCAACTTTCCCATCACAATTCATCTTAACTTTCTGGCTACTGCTATCAAGAGTGTTGATTATGGAGCCAAGCAAACTAAAGCTATTAACAATCTCAAGCTCTTCACCCTATATCATAATGCTGCCAATCGGACGAGTGATGAGAATTTTTGATACTGGAGTATTAAAAAAAGTACTTTTTTTGAAAAACACTGATGAGTATAACAGAAAATTAAACAGACATACATATGTCAGAAAGAATAAATAAACCAGCAGAGAAAAAAAATAGTTGAAA
>NW_006400001.1:3826619-3834150 GCF_000299155.1 Elephantulus edwardii
TTGTTGTTGTTATGCACTGTCAAGTCAGAACACCAGTTTGTAGCTGACCTTCCTATGAGTTTTTAGACTGCAAATTGCATACAAGAAGATAGCTCTTCAGATCAGGTAATGAATTAGAACTGCCTGCCTTCTGGTTGGCAGTGCAAATCCTTGCCCTCTAGGTCACCAGAGCTCTTAACAGCCAACAGAGTTCTCAAAAAAAATGTTTAACTTCAAAATTTATGACAGTTAAAATAGAAACATTTAAAGATAAGAGAAATGAAATAAAACAATTAAAAACAAGCTATGAGCAAATCTGGAGGAAAACCACCTGGCCTAACCAACAGCAAGAGATCCTAATTTGTCCCCTTTCCAAAGAAAGGTGATCCAACAGAGTATAGAAATTATCAAACAAGACCATTGATATCGCATGCAAACAAAATCCTGCTGATGATCATCCAAAAACAACTATAAGAGCACTTCAACAGAGAACTGTCTGAAGTGCAGGCTGGATTTAGAAGAGGCTGTGGCACTAGAGATATTATAGCTTATGTCTGATGGATCTAGCTGAAAACAGAGAGTACCAGAGGAATGTCTATCTGTGTTTCATTGACTATGCAAAGGTATTTGACTGTGTGGATCACAACAAATTATAGCTAACCTTGAGAAGAATGGAAATCTCAGAACACTTGATTGTGCTTGTGCAAAACTTACACTTGGACCAGGAGGCAGTCATCAGAGCAGAGCATGGAAACACTGCATGGTTCAACATCGGGAATGGTGTGTGTCAAGGATGTGTCTTATCTCCATATCTTTTCAATCTATATGCAGAATAGATTATCCAGGATGCTGGGTTCTATGAGGAGAAATGTGGCATCAGAATTGGAGGAAGACTCATCAACAATATGCGTTATGCAGATGACACAGCTCTGCTTGCTGAAACTGAGGAGGACCTGAAGCACTAGCGGCAGAAGGTCAAGGATTGCAGTCTTCAATATGGATTGACATGCAGCATCAAAAAACAAAACAAAAATACCAACAAAACTAAGATTCTCACCACTGGGCCGATTGACAACATCATGATAGCTGCATTGGTAAAGTCTATCAGAGACCTCTCCAAGGTACTGAGAAGCAACAATGTCAGTCTGGAGACTAAGGTACACCTTATACAGGCCATGGTCTTTGCCATTATTTGTTACACATCAGAAAGCAGGACAATGACTAGGGATGATAAAGGTGATACCTTTGAGCTTTGGTACTGGAGAAGAATATTGAATATACCATGGACTGCCAGGATAACAAATACATTCATCCTGGAAAGGGTGAAGCCCAGCTGCTCCTTGGAGGCAAGGATTCTGAAGCTTCTTCTGACATACTTTGGACATGTTGAAAGGAGGGACCAGTCCTTGGAGACGGCATCATGTTTGGGAGAGCGGAGGGACGGGTGGCGCAGGAGAGGAAGTCACTCAATGAGTTGGATTGATTCTGCCATGGGGTAAATGGGGTTAGGCGTGTCAGAGACAATGAGATTGGCAAGGGATAGAGCTGGGTTTAGGGCTGTTGTACACAGGGTTGCTATGAGTCACAAGCAACTCGACCGCACATAACAACAACAAACAACATGAGCAAATACATTTTCAGGTAAATTAAATTATTAGGGAAGTAGAGGTTTTAATACTAATAATGCCCAGTAAAAGACATTTCAAGTCAGAAAAAAAACAACAAAAACCCAAGGTACTTTAGTCATTTTACAGCAAAACTGAGTAACATAAATGTTATGCAGCAAATAAAACTGAATCAAAATATATAGAAATAAGATGGTATGCAATATTACAAGGGTAAGTATCTCACTCTGTGGAAAAACTAGTTGACAAAACTTAATCAGAATGTGAAAGGTGGAACGTCATAATTTATGCTATATAATGGTTACCCATGGTGGACTGTGTTTGGAGGAGCTCCCCAATTAAAACAAGCTTGGAAGCAGGAGTGGCATCCGCTTCTGAAATGACTTGCCTCTGGAAACTCTATGAACATGGAAAAAAGATGAAAGTGATACAAGTGCTCAGGTCTTTTGTTCATCGAGTTGCTATGGGTCATCTACTACACAACAGCACTTAACAACAGCACGAGAGAACTCTATTACCCTAGTGGATGGAAAGTTATGCTACCAAGCCAAAGATGGGTGATTTTAATCTGCAGTCCTCAGGCCTAGATTTAACTGTTTTTGGTTAAACATTCTTCTAAGTCGTATAGCACTGGTCTGTCCATTTGCTGTATAGCGGTAACTCAAGGTTGCTGTGATGCTAAACACTGTGACACTGATGTGTCAAATGTGATAATGGTTATCCATGGTGGACAGTGTTTGGTGGAGCTTCCCCAATTAAAACAAGATTGGAAGCAGGAGTGACATTCACTTCCAAAATAGTGGAGAAACGATGAAAGTTATACAAGTTTTCAGGTCTTTCACTCACAGGGTCTCTCTGAGTTGTCTATGATTTGATGACAATTAACAACAACAACATATAAAATTTATCATGTGCTAATTGATGGTGGTATAAAAATATAATATAATCTGTGATCTCTGCTGTTCAGTCAGTTTTGACTTATTGTAAGTCTTCGTGTAAAAATGGGATTGTGCTATATGTAGTTTTAAAGGGTATTATTTTCAGAAATAGATCCCCATTTCTTTTCTCCCAGGTGCCTTTGGGTAAAAATTAACTACCAGTTTTTTTTTTTATTAGTAGCCATTTATTTGATTCTTTGAACACCCAAGAATTTTATGATACTTTATTATATATTATCTACTTTTATTAAATGCCAAGAGGTTATCTATTATCTATCTATCTAATTAAAATAGAGCAGCTTAAAAGTGGAAAAACACATTGCTAAGTATCAAGAACTTTACAAAAACTGAATAGTAAGTCATAAAAAATCTGTATAATTCCACAAAGTGATCTTTAAAGAACATAGTCTGACAAGACTGCAATGAAACTAGAGAATTTGCCTTAATAAGGAAAATGTATGCTTAAACATACTTGTCAAAACAAATAAATGAACATCTAATAAAAAACAGGCTTAGTGCAAAAATTAAATGTGTGTTAGCAACTACATAAAATATAATGAAAATGAGATTACCACATATATGGAATGAAGCCAAGCTCCGATCACAGGGAAATTTATCAAGCTAAATGTACATATTTTAAGGAAGAAATATTGGAGATAGAAGAAAGGTATATTCAGCTCCAGAATTCATGAACAGAAGATGAAACTTCGTCAGACACACCACACTGTGCTCTATATCAAACACTCAAGGAATGAATAGCAAAAGAAACTGAAGACAATCCCAGAACCTTGAGTATCAAATGAAAGATGGAAGAATTAGATCAAGGAAGAATAACATCGGAAGAAATGTAATGAAAACTGTGAACCAGGAGAGGTATGGAGCAGAATTGCCCTATCAGCTGCCCTGGCACTATAAGGCAATTTTAACAAGTCAAGCAATGACCCTTGATGACCAACATAGGGAGGTAACTTCATAGAACTCCTAGTAGGGCACAGAGAAATCTTAGACATATCCAAAGTGAAGCAAGATAATTAAGATGTAAACTGGAGCTAAAGAGGAAAGTACAAGAAGAATGAGGGAGCCTCAGTGATCATGGCACCCACAAAGCAAGGAAAAAAACTAGAGTCTAGAGGCAAGACAGCACATCAGGTCAGTCCTTGAAAATTAAGGCAGCTTATACCTACAACCAGGAGAGAACAAAATAGATGAATGGGACCTTATGAAAATCAAATCACTATGAACACCAAAACCTTCTCCAACAGGGTAATAAGTGAAGCTACAGACGGGGGGAAAAGAATTTGGTAATGACATGTCTGACAAGGGACTTTTACCTAGAATTTATAGAATACTCGAGTGCCACACAAAATAAAGGTAAACAACCCAATTGGAAAACGGGCACAGGATATGAACAGACACTTCCTCAAAAAAGACATTCAGATGGCAAACAAACACATGGAGAAATGTTCAAAGTCCCTAGCTCTAAGAGAGATGCAAATCAAAGCAACTATGAGATAACATCTGTCCCCAGTAACAAAATTTAACAGAGCAGCAAACAACAAATTCACCAGCTGCTCTGCAGGAGAAGGATCTACAATCTCCCATGGGATTATCTGTCTCTGAAAATGAACTGGAGGATCAGTTCCAATTCAAAGGCACACAACAAGAAGTTCTTCTTCAGTCTTTCTCATGCATTGTCCAATCTTCAGATATACACGTAGCAACTGAAAATAATATGGCGTGCATCATGCAGACCTTATTCTTTAAATTGACATTCTTGCTCTTTAGCAATGTCATGAGGTTCTAGACAGTGAAATGCCAAATGCAATGGCAATTGAATTTGAATTTGGTGTGTTATTTGAATCCCTGCTGACACTATAGTTGTTCATTGTGATTTTGTATAAACTGAAATCACTGAAAAGTCAGCATTTCTCCTTTTATTGTAATTAGTAGTCTAATCAGGAGGTTATTGTTTTCTTGAAATTGAAGTATAACATATGCTGAAAGTTATAGTTGTATGTTTTGTTTTTTGTTGTTTGGGTTTTTTTTTTATTTTCTTCAGTATGTACTTCAAGTCATTAATTTCAACTAACAAGTCTGTGTCATCTTTCTCTAATCCTGATGCCTCATACATCTTTCTATAATCTACCTTCTTAAACTATTTCTAAGCATAAAGATAAAATGTTGTTGTTGTGTATTGTTGAGTCGAAATCAAACCATAGCTGACCTTCTGAAAGGTTTTCAGAGTCACTTAATCTCACAGGAGGAGATTGCCCATCCTTCTTCAGCAGAACAGCTGGTGGATTCGAAGTGCATTCCTTTGGGATTGCAATGTAGCTTTTTGCCATTAGGTCACCAGTGCTCCATGAAGATAGAAAAGATATGGTGAAAAGCCTTTTCATATTTTTTTCTCAGGTTCTAAATAACACAGTAAAATAGTATATTAACGTTGACAAGGGAGAAACAAAATAATTGTGCAGATGATATGATTGTTTCACAGGACATTTAAGAGAATAAAATGAAAAGGAACAAAGAGACATGGAAACATTTTATAAATTCTTAGATAAGTAAGTGGTAAGGTATACACATTGTTCATATATGATTTTAAAATGAAAATGTCACTCAATATTAAAACTCCTCTAGTCATCTATGTGGTCTTCAGAATTACTTGCTACATCAGAGAGTAGGGAAATGACTAAGAATGACAGAAGAATCCATGCCTTTGAGTTGTAATGATGGAAAAAAGTATTGAACATACCATGGATCACCAAGAAAACAGATAAGTCTGTCTTGGAGAAAGTGAAACCAAGTTTCTGCTTGGAGGCTAAGATCTTGGCACTCCATTCACATGCTTTGGGCATGTGGCCAGGAGGGACCAGTAACTGGAGAAGGACATTATACTTCGAATGGTAGAAGAATAGCACAGGAGAGAAAGACCCCGAATATAGTAACTAGGGTAATTAGAGTAGGTGTGTTTGAGTCAGTGAGATTAGCTCAGAATAAGGAAGGCTTCAGAACTGTTGTATGTAGGGTTGCTATGAGTTGCTATGGTTGCGCAGGCCACTTCATGGCAGTTAACAACAATAGTCATCTACAGTGTGTTGGAGATAGCTAAGATGGCCAGGATAGGACAGGGTTCAGTTCTGCTGTTCATAGGGTCACCATGAGTTGTGCTTGACTCAACAGCACTGAACAACAACAGGTCATCTACAAAGTTAGCCCTTGTGGCAAAGCCTGTAACAAGTTTCACAGCTAACCAATGACCCTGTGTCTCTGTAGATCCAATCTACAGGCTGCTTCTTGAAACATAGATGGACAGTCTCCTTTCATTTCAGTGTACCTCTCATTTCATTGGACAGCCTTGAAGTGATGGAGGTCCACTGTGGGAATCTCCTGGGCAGTATAGAGTTTTGGATGCTTTAGAATCTACTTGATTGCAGTGTTCTACTAGGAGCTCTGATGGTATAGGCAATGACAGATTGTACTGTTCAGGAAAAGTAGCTCTTTTCCCTTCTGGTTGTTTGAATCAACCACTGACTCCTAAGGCTGGGGGTGAGGGGGATGAGCAGTCTTCTCTGGATAGAATTTAAAGTCTTAGAAATAAGGCATTGAATTGTCAGTCAGAATCAACTGGACAACATTGAGTTTTGAGACTTTTATTTTTGTTGTTATCATTTATTTTTGTTTTAGTAAGGTGTCATCCCAAAACTTCAATCTCATCTCCATCCATTATGGTGCTGCCAAATGGCCCAGTTGTAAGAATCTTTGTCTTCTTGATGCTGAGCTTCAAACCATAGTGAAAACTACAGTCCTTGACTTTCTACAGCAAATACTTCAGGTCCTCCTTGGTTTTGACAAGCCATGTTATGTCATCTCTGTAACACAAATTGTTTATGAGTCGTCCTCTGATTCTGATGCTCTTCATAAAACCCAGCTTCCTGAATGATCTATTCTGCATATAAAATGAAAAGGCATGGAGACAAGACACCACCCTCATGCACTTCTTTCCTGATTTTGAACCATGCAATGTTTCCTTGCTCTGGATGGATGGAGAAGAGATTGAGCTTGTTAACAAGTTCAGGTTGCTCAGCTCCAAAATCAACACTATTGGCATCAGCAGTTAGGAAATCCAAGTACAAATTGCATTGGGGAACTCTGCCACCATCAGGGACCTTTCCAAAGTGCTAAACGGCAATAATGTCAGTCTAGAGACTGAAGTGTGCCAGATACAGGCAATGGTCTTCACAATTATTTCTATGCATCAGAGAGCTGGACAATGACTAAGGATAAAAGAAAAAGAATTGATACCTTTGAACTGTGATGCTGAAGAAGAGTCTTCAACATACCATAAGACACCAGGACAACAGATACATCTGATTTGGAAAGGTGAAATCAAGTCCTCACTGGAAGCTAGGATTTTGAAGCTGTCTCACATACTTTAGGCCCGTGGCCAGGAGGGACCAGACCTTGAAAAAGGCCATCATGCTTGGGATGTTGGAGGGACAGCTCAGAAAAGGAAGACCCTGGATGAGATGTATTGACTCAGGAACTGGGGTAATGGGATTAGATATGATGTAGTCAGTGAAACTGGCTCAGGATAAGGGAGGTTTCCCAGAAATTGTATATAGGTTTACTATATTAAACCGAATCCACAAGAGCCAAAGTATGACTTTAATTTCATACCATCTGAATTTCAGAATCATCTCAGGAACAGGTTTGAGGCCTGGAACACTAATGAGCAAAGACCAGATGAGTTGTGGGAGGATGTTAAAAGGATCATCCAGAAAGAGTGCAGGCAGTCATTACAAAGACAGAAGAGGAAGAAAAGACCAAAATGGATGTAAGAAGAAACTCTGAAGATGGCACTGGAATGTAGAGAAGCCAAAGCACAAGGAAGAATCCAAGACACTAAAGAGCTGAACAGAAGATTGCAAAAGGCAGCACAGAATGACAAAGCAAAATACTACAATGAAATGTGCGAGGAGCTAGAGT
>NW_006400001.1:3835673-3837417 GCF_000299155.1 Elephantulus edwardii
TCAGAGGCAATGAGATTGGCACAGGATAGAGCAGGGTTTAGGGATGTTGTACATAGGGTCGCTATGAGTCGCAAATGACTCGATGGCACATAACAACAACAACAACATAAATTAAGATTGACTTGATGACACATACCAACAATATCCTAAAATATATTTTCCACTATTTCTTTTCATCTAATTTTATGTTTCATTTATCATCAGAGTCAAATTCAACTTATAACCACTCTTCAATGAGTTTCCAAGACTGTATTTCAAAATGGGAAGATATTGTCAGTCCTTCTTTTTCGGAACTGCTTGTGGATTAGAACCATTGGAGTCTTGTAGGTTTTGGATTAACAGCACAACTCTCTATGAACTTTTCCAGGAAAGTTTCCTCTTTAGTGATTTCAGAACCAACTTGTGGGTGAGCCTTTAGCAGGCTTCTACTGCTGTTGTTGGTAGTGGTGGTTGTGATGGTGGTGGTATTAAGTGTCATTGAGTATGACTTATAGTGACCCCATGAACAAAAGAGCTTAACCCTGTTTTATAACTATCGTCATTTCTTTAAAGTTCATAGAGTTTCCAAAGGCCTCTTGTTAAAGAAGTGGATGCCAATACTGCTTTAAACGCTGTCTTAATCACTTACCTCTACTAAACCCTGTCCCCCACAGGTAACCATTATCAGCAGGCTTTTAGAGGCTATAAATTGCACCAGAGCAGGTTGTACATGTTTCTCTCATGAAGCTGATTTATTTGAACAGTTGAGTAGAGTAAATCCCAGCTCATTAGTCCACCAGAGTCTACTTTACTCAATTGCTCTTAAAGGACAGTTTCATAATAAGATCCAAACCATTTGACTTTGAGTGGATTCCAATGCACGGAAAGCCTGTGTGTGTGTGTGTCATGATAAAATTGTGAACAATGACGTTTTTAACGGTTGATTTTTGGAAGTAGATTCATAGCTCTCTATTCCACGGCATTAGACAAATAGAAGTACACATATAAAATTGTAAAATTGAATGAACGGACTTAATTTCCAAGGGACAGCATGGAATGACAAAGCAAAATACTACAATGAAATGTGCAAGGAGCTGGAGTTGGAAAATAAAAAGGGCCGAACTCGCTCAGCATTTCTTAAGCTCAGGGAACTGAAGAACAAATTTAAACCTCAACTTGGTATAATCAAGGATGCTTTAGGCAGAATATTAAATGATCCAGGAAGTATTCAAAGAAGATGGAAAGAATATACTGAGTCACTATCAAAAGGAACTGGCAAGAGCCTACGGTGATGAAGGAAGAAGTTCAATCTGCTTTGAAGGAAATAGAAAAAATAAGGCCCCATGTATAGATGGTATACCAATTGATGTATTTCAGCTAACAGATGCTGCCGTGGATGTGTTCACCAAGTTGTGCCAAGAAATCGGGAGAACAACCACTTGGGCAACTGACTGGAAGAGATCTATATTTGTTTCCATTCCAAAGAAGAGTAACCCAACAGAGTGTGGGAACTATAGAACAATATCATTGATTTCACACACAAGCAAGATTCTACTGAAGATTATCCAAAGCACATCAGCAGAGAACACCCAAAAGTCTAGGCTGGGTTTAGAAGGGGTCATGATACTAGGGATGTTGTAGCTAATGTTAGATGGATCTTAGCTGAAAGCAGGGAATACCGGAGGAATGTATATCTGTGTTTCATTGATTATGCAAAGGCGTTTGACTATGTGGATCATAAAAAACTGTGGCTGACTCTGAGAAG
>NW_006400001.1:3838187-3857615 GCF_000299155.1 Elephantulus edwardii
TCTGGGGCTTCGTCTGACATACTTTACACATGTTGTAAGGAGGGACTGGTCGATGGAGAGGGACATCATGCTTGGGAGGATGGAGGGACGACACAGGAGGGGAAGACTCTATGAGGTGGATTGATTCAGTGACTGGGGTAATCGGGATGGGTGTGTCAGAGGCAGTGAGATTGGCACAGGATAGAGCAGCGTATAGGGTTGTTGTACATAGGGTCGCTATGAGTCACAAGCGACTCGATGGCACATAACAACAACAACAATTGGAAGGAGTGTGTTTTTCTTCCCCTCAGTGTTCCTCTGCCAACTTTTCTTCAGAATCTGATTGATTATCTCCAATTGTTTCCTTTATTACTCATTCACGATGATTGGCCTAATTGAATAATCACAGCTTGGCTTCGAACTGTGATTCTTCACTAGTTTGCTGAGTGATCAAAGGCAGTTGACTCACCCTCTTCATTCTCATATTTTATCTGTGAAATGGACACAATCAGCATAGGGCTTTCTCAATAATTAGTAAAGTCAAATGAGCACAATAAAATATTTGGCAAATAAGTTAATTTCCCCCTTTCATGTTGTTTTTTTTTTTTTGTGTGTGTGTGTGTGTGGTTTTTGTTTTTTTTTTTTTATTTCGACAACTACATTAACTTCTAATCGGTGCTCACACACCGTCATCTGGGGGTGGGGACGGGGATCACGTCTATGATCTTCCCAGAACTCAGCATATTATAAAAGTCTGAATTCAGATCCTTCTTTTCGTTTCTCCTTTTCACTCCATAACCTTCTGAAACATGGATTCTACTTCCCCCACTCTGTTACCTCTGTTCTTGTCAATGTCAGCTATGATGGCCTTGTAGTTAAATCCAATAAATAATTTCCAAGCCTTATCTACCTGAACACTTGGCAGAGTTTGACACTATTGACTGCTTCTTCTTTCTTGAAATGCCCTCTCTTATGACTTATCTGTTACTGCATTCTCCTTGTTTATCTTACACTCCTCTGACCGTTTCATTTTCATCTCTGTTGTGGGCTTCTCTTTCTCCTTAGCTTACCCTTCATTTATTAGTAATTCTCAGAATTCCATCTTTTTCTAAGCTTTTTTACCTTTTTAATTTCAATGCTTCCCCTAGCTGATATTTTCTGCTTCTGGTGCATCCGTTTTCATGATTAATTCAGTGGATCCTAATCTGGAAATCTTCAGCTCAGAAAAAAGAGGGTGCTGAACAATATTTAAGATAATAAATTCAGAAGACAATAAATAGACTTATATTCTAGGTTTGAGTTTTAACTCTATCATTTACAAGGAATGTGATGAGACTTAACTCCCCTGATTTTCAGATCAATTGTTTCTAAAATAAAGAGGAAATAAAATCATATATCTCTTTTTTATTTTATTTTTCAACTAGTTTATTTACAAAATTTAAATACAAATTTGAATAAATTCTTTCAACTTCCCTCATCCCTCACCCATCAAATTGTACAACCCAATGATAAATCTTCCCTTCCCCCTCAGTCAAGAGTATTATAACAAAAGTTTACAGAATATTCTTGGGCCTCCACATTTCTCTTTAGTTCATTTTGATTCATAACAACCACATGTATTTCAGGGTAAAACTGCTTCATAATTACTTATTTTTTTTTTAATCTATAATAAACCGCACTCAAGAAATATCTGATGGCAAGGACCTCTCCAATGTATTAAGGAGTAAAAAAATAAAAATCAAATATGGTTATTCTGAGTCAGAGTTGATTTTATGGTCCCTGACAGTTACAATAGAAACATTATTTTGATGGTAAATCACCATATTTTTAAAACATTTAAAAGTGAACTCAAACCTCCAGATTTTAGATTATCCACACATTTGCATCATCCATTGGCCGTTCTCTAAAATAATGTTAAGAATACTTTTGAACACTTGAAAAATGTATGTATTTTCAATAATGTGAACTGAAACCAAAATTTAACTTTTAGGACAGCTTTCAAAACAGCATAAAACTGTAGAACTCTCAGAGAAATTGGTAAATAATGCATTTTGCCATTATAGGGTAAATATTTGTAACTCAACATATATTTTATTTCTCTCATGTTATTTTTGTTGTTATGTGCTCTCAGACCTTCATAGCAACTCAATGAACAACAGGTCTGAACCTCTCTCTCTCTTGACCTCTGATATGCTAGAGGTCATTGTTACAATCCTCTGTCCTTCAATCCATCTTGTTGAGGGTCCTTTCTCTTTCACTTTTCCCATCAAGATAGCTGTTTCCAAAGACTATTCTCTGCTAATAAAATCCCCAAAGTGTGAGAGGTGGAGTTTTACTAACTTTGCCTCTAAGGAGCTCTTTGCTTGTTCTTTTGGCAGTCCATAGTCAGTACCCTTGGTCAACACCATAATTCAAAGGCAGTCATGTTCTTGACTTCTTTACTCATTGTCCAACTTGCAAATGAAGAGGAAGCAATTGAAAATACGGTGACTTAGACCAGGTACACCATAGTATTTAAACTGATGTTCTTGGCCTTCAACATTTTAAAGAGCTCTTTGGAAACACTTTTTGCCAATGTTGCTTATTTTCACATTTCTTGAGTGCTGTTACCATGAGTATTGATTGTGGATCTTAGCAAAATGAGATTAATGACAACTTGAACTTTTTCTCCATCTATCACAAAGTTTCCTTCTGTTCCAGTGATAAAAGACTGTGTTGTTTTGATGTAAATGGAAATCATATTTAAGGTTCTGATCTTTGATCTTCTTTAGTAAATGCTTCAAGTCTTCTTCACATTTTGCAAGCAAGATTGGGCCATCTGCATAATCCAGGTAGCTGATGAAACATCCTCCAATCCTGATGCCACTTTCTTTTAAAACTGTCCATTTTCTAAAATTTATTCAGTCAGCATACAGATTAAATAAGTATGTAGAAAGGATACAACCCTGATATACAACTCTCCTGATTTTAAACTACACAGTATGCTCTTGACCTGTTCAGATGACTATGTTTGGTCTATATTTATGTTTCACATGAGCAAAATTATTCTTGTTAGAACAGTTTGATAAGCTCATTTTGGGCTATTGTTTCATTAATACATATTACTGCTTCAGATATTTCCATTTTTTCAAATAGCTTTTATCTGTAAATATTTGTGTTGCTTTTGTGTATCATTGAGTTGGGACCAACTCATAGCTGACCCACCAGCTAGTTTCAAGACATAGTAAACCACACAGGAGCTGATTGTGTAGCTTTCTTCCATTGAACAGCTGGTGGATTTGATCCACATACCTTTAGGTTGATAGTACAATTCTTTAGCACTAAACCACCAGAGCTCCCTGTATAAACACCATATATCTATATTTTAAAAAGCTGATTATAGTATTCCATTGTGTGAATGTACCATAATTTCTCAATCTATCACATAGTGGTTGGGCATTTGAGCTGCTTCCATGTTCTTGTTATGGTGCATAACATTTCTATGAACATACTATGCAAAATTTCAGGAGTAATGATTTTGTAAATTACTACCTAACATGAGAGGGACTGGATAGCATTATGGTAAATGAACTAATTCAGTCTCACAAGAAGAAATACTATATAAGACCATTTTTGTAGAATGAGTATGAGGATCCAAGGGGGAGTGGGCTTAATCATAGGGTAACACAATTTGATGGGTAGAGGGGTGGAGGGAAGGGTGGGTAAAGGAAAAGGGAAAGATTTGGGGTGAAAAACTATAAAAATTTTATGGACTTTGTATGTAAACCAGTATAAATTTAAAAAAGAGAAATATTTAAAAAGTGCTAATTATATAATTTTTATATATGATTTTTTTATATTTCAGGAGATGTATTGCATTGGAAAAGTTTATAGTCAGGGACTTATCTAAATTGCTGAGGAGTAATGATATTTGAGGACTAAGGTGCATCTGATTTAGGCAATAGTCTTCCTGCTCACTTGCTATATACATCTGAGAGCTGGAAAATGGATAATAAAGACATAAGAAGAAATGATGGCATGATTGGTAGTGTTGGAGAAGAGTACTGAATATTCCATGGACTACCAAAAGAATGAATATGTCTTAGAGAAAGTGTAGCCAGAGAGCTCTTTTGGAGGCAAAAACAGTAAAGTTTCACCTCACATACTTCGGGCATGTTGCTAGGAGAGGTTATTTCTTAGAGAAGTACATGATGCTTGGAAAGATAGAGGGTCAGGGAAGTAGAGGAAGACCTTCAACCAGGTAAATTGACATCGTGACTGCTGGAAATGTCTCTACTGTGTCATGAAGTATGAGGACGGCACAGGATAGAATAGGATTCAGATCTGTTTTTCATAGAACAGCTATGAATTGCACTTGAATGACTTGTACCTAACAAGTGTGATTTATATTATCTTTAGGGTCAAGTGAAGAGTCAACTATAAGTTGGTTCCAACTCTTTGGTAATAAGCTGAGTTTAGTTGATAACATAGTTAAAGTTCTTGGGTGACAACGTTGCATCTACTTACACCATACCCACACACACCTCCCTTTTCCATACTACTTAATATAGAAAAAAAAGAATATTCTTTTTTTCCTTTTTTCTATTATTTGCTTTAGAATTTATATACTATGGGTGTTTTGTCATGTAAAAGATAAACAATATTTTAATATTTTTTCACAATAGTTTTAGGACTAAGGATCTTTTAAATTTATTTCCTTTTCCTCTGATTTGCATTTAATGTGTGAGAATTTTTCATTTGTGTTTTCTTTCTTAAATGGATTTTTTGTGACTTTCTTTAGTTTGTGTTTATCTGCAATACTTTCTCAATTATAGTCAACTTCATTTGGCATTATTTCACTTTTCCCAAAAGATACATTATGTTGGTTTTACTATTTCATGTTAGTAATAATTTACATCATCACTTTGAAAATACCTTATCACTGATTTCCAGATTGCGATAATGCTCTGACTGTCTTTTTGTTCGTAATTTGGTTTTGGTCATCTGTATTTCCTTAATTTAATTATGTAACTGAATTTCATTTTAAGGATATTAAAAGAGAAAATTTGTTTGCATTTTAAGTTATTTAAAGATGTTCTAAAGTAGTATAATAATAAGAAGGAAAGACATGTCATTGGCATATGAAAATAGTTGGAAGAGTATGGACCTAGAGTTTGAAGACTGCATGTGTGTTGCTGCTGTGATTTCCTAGCTTGTGGCCTCAGGGAAATCACACATCTAGTATCCCTTTTTGTTAAGGCAAAATACAATATCAATATCAGAGAGCTGTCATGAGAATGAAATTACACACAAAAAAATAGAAACAAACAATGCAGTACATAGTTCTAGAAAGTGTCCAAGTAATGATACCAAATCAAGAAAACAAGATGTATTTATCATTTAGCTATGGTCAAAAGATATAAGGTATACATTTGCATACAATTATATACAATCTGTATATAATTATAGTTACTCTGAATTTTTTTTTATTTTCATTTTTTATATTTTTCTGCATGACAAACAGGTTGATACCATGATGCATAAATTTACATCATCATGAGTATTGAAAAATCTAGACCCATTTTTATCTCTTTATCTAGAACTGATTTCCATACATAATAACAAAACAACTTACATTGTTCTATAATATTTTATAGCCTTTCATTTTTATTTACATCTAGTTTTGTGTTTATAATACTTATTAAATAATTTTGGATATAAATAAATATAATTCCATCTTTATAGAATTATAATGGGCTATTAATTACATACACGTGTGTGCGTGCATGTGTGTGTGTTGTTATGTGCCATTGAATCTCCTGTGACCCTATGCACAGCAGCTCTGAACCCTTCCCTGTACTAAGCCAGTCTCACTAATTCCAACACACCAAACCCCATCACGCAAGCTATTGTATCAATCCATCTCATCTGGGGTCTTCCTATCCTGTGCTATCCATCTACCTTTCTAAGCACGATGTCCTTCGCCAAGGACAGTTCTCTCTTGGTCATATGCCCAAAGCATGTGAGACAGAGCTTCAAAATCCTAGCCTTCAAGGAGAGACTTGGTTTCACCCTCTCAAAGACCTATTTGTGTTCTTGGCAGCCTATAGTATGTACAAGACTGTTCTCCAACACCACAATTCAAAGTTACTGATTCTTCTTCTTGTTATCCTTAGTCATTGGCCAGCTCTCTGGAGCATAAAATGTAATTGTGAAGACTGTGGCCTAGACTAGGTGCACCTTAGTCTCTAGACTGACATCATTGCTTTTCAGTACTCTGGAAAGGTAACTGACAGCATATTTACCTAATGCAATTTGTCTTTTGATTTCCTGACTGCTGGTTGTTAAGAGTGTGGATTGTGGAGCTGAGCAAGCTGTAATTGCTAACAACCTCAATATCTATCATGGTGTTGCTGATTGGTCCAGTGGTGAGAATCTTCATCTTTCTGATGTTGATCTACAATTCATATTGAAGACTACAGTCCTTGACATTCTTCAGCAAGTACTTCAGATCCTCTTCAGTTTCAGAGCAAGGTTGTGTCACCTGTATAATAAAAGTTGCTGATGAGTCTTCCTCCAATCCTGATGCCACATTCCTCCTCAATAAAGTCCTGCTTCTTGAATGATCTGTTCTGCATACAGATTGAAAAACTAGGGAGACAGGATGCATCCTTAACATACTCCTTTCCTGATTTAGAACCATGCAGTATATTCCTAATCTGTTCTGAGAACTGCTTCCTGGTCCAAACATAGGTTTCACATAAGCACAATCAAGTGTTGGAATTCCCATTTTCCTCACTATTTGTTGTAAAATGTCTTTGCATAGTTAATGAAACACTGACAGACATTCTTCTGGTACTCTTTGCTGCTTTTTTTTTTTTAGAAGACTAAGGAGGATAGAAGGAGAATTGATGCCTTTGAGCTGTGGTGCTGGAGAAGAGTATTGAATGTACCATGGACTACTACGAAAATGAACTGGTTAAACCAGGCTGCTCCTTGGAGGCAAGGATTCTGAAGTTTCATCTGACATACTTTGGACATGTTGCTAGGGGGGCGCCGGGCCTTGGAGAAGGACATCATGCTTGGGAGGATGGAGGGACAACTCAGGAGAAGAAGACCTTCCATAAGGTGGATTGATTTAGTGACTGGGGTTAAGGGGGGTAGGTATGTCAGAGAGAGTGAGATTGGCACAAGATAGAGTAGGGTTAGGGCTGTTGTACATAGGGTCACTATGAGTTGCAGGTGACTCAACTGCACACAACAACAACAAGAAGTAGGTGATGTAAGCACATTGTCTTGTTCTTCTGCAACATATGCCCTTTCACCTTCTTGATTAATGAACATAATATTTTTTTATGATAGACTGCCTCCTTCCAAATTTTATCCTCACAACCACCAATAAGGTATGACTAATCTACTGAGTAGAATCTATTCAACTTGCACAGCTCAATATATTTGTAAATTCCATCCAATAATCTATAAACACACATGGATATGGTCCTTCTCATTATTCCCTTAGAGCTCCATTTGGCTTCTACTCTAACATTCATCACGTTCTATTGCAATTTCTCTTTATTTATTATTTTTTTATTGTTGTTCTTTTTTACATTCTCTGGAAGAGTACCAAATATCTCTAAAGAACAAACAAATATGCCTTGGAGAAAGTACAGCTAGAGTGTACCTTGGGTGTAAACATAACAAAGCTTCATCTGACATACCTTAGGCATATTGCTAGGAAAGTCTATTTCGTGGAAAGGGACATGTTGATTGGAAAGGTGACAGGATGGGGAAAGAGGAAAACCCTCAATGAGACAGATTGACACAGAAACAATAGGTTCAAATATATCAGAGATTATAGGATGGAACAGGATAATACAGTGTTCAGATCTGTTGTTCTCATGGTCACTGTAAGTCAAATTCAACATAATAGCACTTAACAATAAGAAAATAGAATATCTATTAAAGAGAATGAATAGTTTCTGCTTTGTTGATTCTTATATTCTGAGTGCTTAGACATGTGCCTTCTGTTTGGATATTTAATAAATATTTAAATGGGTGAGAATAGAGACAGTTTTATAATTAGTAAAAGAAGATCTCTCTGAACAAGAATTATGGTTATGAATAATCCTTGCTAAATTACCAGCTACTACAAGACAGTGTTTGGGGGAGCTCTCAGTTTAAGACAGGTTTGGAAGCAGGAGTGGCACCTACTTCCTAAACATGTCTCTGAAAAACTCTATGAACTTTGATAAATGATGATAGTTATAGAAAGGCTTCAGGCCTTTTGTTCATAAGGTCACAATGACTTGTGCTTGACTCAATGGCAATCAACAACAACAATAACAAGTAAGTGAGAGCTCTGGTGGCTTAGAAGTAAGGAATTTTGCTGCCCCTACATAAGTACATGGTTCAAATTCACCATTTGCTTCATGAGAGAAAGATGGACAATCTTCCTCCCTGTGGTTTAATGCCTCTGAGTGCCCCCTGGAGGGTCAGTTACAGGTCGGCTCTGACTAGGTGGTACACAACGAGAAGAAATCACTGATTTCTACTTTTTTATTTATCAAATCTAAATTCAAGAATAACTATTTTAAAATGCCTCTTATATATAAATAGGACTCAATATTTTTGCTAAAATTGTAATTAAAGCAGCACTGGTCGTAACTAGTGATATATTTGCAGTTTTCTAAATAAAACAGAGTAAAAATTGAAATTATAAAAAATAATTATTTAAAATCTTTAAATAATTTTCTTTAAATTTCAGACATCACGTTCCTTTATTTTTAGTATTGGGAACATTCCTAAATCTTGTTTTATATCTGCCAAATAAATTAATTTTTCATTTATTTAATAATTAAATACATTTTTAAAAATTAAAAAAATCATAAAATAATGTTTAAATATCATGTAAAAATAATCACTGTTCTTTTTATTGTATGCCCATTGTCAAGGGTATTATCCTAATTGGTATTCCTATCTTACAATATTTAGTTTGTGACAGTCTGACTTAACCACAGTATCCTACGTTCCACACCACCCACTGTCTCTCCCCATTTTGTCCTGTCAGAAGCATATCAAGCTGCCTCTGAGTGTAATAACATCAAAATCGATTTTCATGGTTGAGAGAAAAATAATGAAAATTTCTCTAATGTAGTAAATGTATGCATTCCTTTTGGGTAACCAAAATGGACTATACATCAGACCCATCAAAATTAAATTTCCTTGATTCAGTGCTCTTCCACCAACTTGTACACAAATTACGAAGACATAGTGTGGAGCACCATGAAGCATTCTTCTGACTTCTCTAGGGTGGTTTTTTTTCACTCTTTTTAAGTGAATAATTCCACCAAGTAATCAAGCTGAAGCCTGACTCGTAGTCTAAAACCCCAAGCATACTATTAGATGTCAGGATGTTGTTCCTTTTGAGTCAATTCAACCAACAGCTAACTCTCCATTGAGTTTTCAGAGGCAGTTAATCACCCAGGAGGAGATTTCCCATCCTTCTCCTGCATAGCAGCTGGTGCATTTGAAACACATGGCTTTGGGATTGCAGTTCAGTTTCTCACTTACCACTAGGCCACCAAAGCACCCTAGATATTGCGAAGGCCCTATATTCTCTTAGAACAATGAATTAATAAATTAAAGGATGTTTACAAATGGCAATAGTAATAATATTTGGATAAGCTCTGAACCTAAGTCTAATATCATCCTTTTGAATTTCCTTTAAGTCCTAATAACCATTTACACCCTGCAGGATAAAGATGACACAACTTTGCTAGCTGAAAGTGAGGAGGACTTGAGACACTTGCTTCATAAGATCATTACCTCTCAACATCAAGAAAACAAAAATCCTCACCACTGTACCAATAAGTAACATGTTGGTGGATGGCAAAAAATGTGGAAATTGTCAATTATTTCAGCATGCTAATCCAAAAACGATTAGAAAAGCACATCAGCAGAGAACTGCCAGAAGTCCAGGCTGGGTTTAGAACGGGTCGTGGTACTACGGATATTGTTGCTGATGTTAGATGGATCTTGGCTGAAAGCAGAGAATACCAGAAGAACGCCTATCTGTGTTTCATTGATTATGCAAAGGCATTTGACTGTGTGGATCATAACAAACTGTGGCTGACTCTGAGAAGAATGGGAATCCCAGAACATTTAATTGTACTAATGCAAAACCTATACTTGGACCAAGAGGCAGTAGTCAGAACAGAGCAGGGTAACACTGCATGATTCAAAATTGGGAAGGGTGTACGCCAGGGATGCATCCTGTCTCCATACCTTCTCAACATGTATGCAGAGCAGATTATCCGAGAGGCTGGGCTCTATGAGAACTGTGGCATCAGGATTGGTGGAAGATCTATTAACAATCTGCGTTATGCAGATGACACAACCCTGCTTGCTGAAACTGAGGAGGACCTCATGCACTTGCTGCGAAGGGTCAAGGACTGCAGCCTTCAGTATGGACTGAGGCTCAATGTCAAGAAGACAAAGATTCTCACCACTGGACCAATTGGCAGCATCAGGATGGATGACGAAGAGATTGAGATTGCTCACAGCTTCAGTTTGCTCGGCTCCACAGTCAACACTCTTGGCACCAGCAGTCAGGAAATCAAAAAGCGTATCACGATGGGAAAGTCTGCTGTTAGGGACCTCTCTAAAGTACTTAGGAGCAACAGTGTCTCACTGGAGACTAAGGTGCGCCTGATACAGGCCATGGTATTTGCAATCGCTTATTATGCATCAGAGAGTTGGACAATGACTAGGGAGGACAGAAGGAGAGCGGATGCTTTTGAGCTGTGGTGCTGGAGAAGGGTACTGAATGTACCATGGAATGCCAGGAAAACAAACAGATTCATCTTGGAGAGGATTAAACCAAGCTACTCTTTGGAGGCAAGGATTCTGGGGCTTCATCTGACATACTTTGGACATGTTGCCAGGAGGGACGGGTCCTTGGAAAGGGACATTATGCTTGGGAGGGTGGAGGGACAGCGCAGGAGGGGAAGACCCTCTATGAGATGGATTGATTCGGTGACTGGGGTAATCGGGATGGGTGTGTCAGAGGCGGTGCAGTTGGTGCAGGATAGAGCTGGGTTTAGGGCTGTTGTGCATAGGGTCGCTATGAGTCGCAAACGACTCAATGGCACTTAACAACAAACAAGTATTCACACTCAGTATCCTTAGTACCAATGGTCAGGAGATGAAACGTATAGCACTGGGAAAGTCTACTGTTAAGGACTTCTCCAAAGTTCCAAAGAGTTAAAATGTTAGTTTAAAGACTAAGGTGTGCCTACTTCAAGCCATGAGTGTTTGGGGTTTTTTGTTGGTTTTTTTTTTTCCAATTACATGTATTTTCCAGTTACAGATGTTGTGCATTTGAAATCTAGAAAATGAATAAGGATTACAGAAAAACAATTAATGCCTCTGATTAGTGATGTTGGAGAAGAGACCAAATATCTCATGGACTGCTAAAAGAACAAACAAACAAGTCATTTAGAAGGTTCAGACTGAGCAAGCCTTGGAAGCAAAAATGAGGAAGCTCTGTCTCTCATATTTTGGATATGATGTTTGGAGAGGTTATTCCTTGAACAGGGGCATCATTCTAGGAAAGGTAGAGTGTCAGCAAAGGGAAAGAAGACCTCCCCCAGCCAGATGAATTGATACAGTTACTATAGCTAAGTGCTCAAGTGTGATGAGAATGATAAGGGTAGCCCAGGATAGGACAGTGTTCAAAGTTGTTTGTCATAGCATTGCTACTGTGTGTCGTACATGTCTCAGCAACATCTAGCAATAACAGTAACTGCCAAAAGAACAAACTGGTCTTGCTAGAAGTACAGCCCAAAGTGTGAGACAATATTTGTTTCTAAAGAATATTCTGGCTGTACTTCTAGGAGAGAATAGTCCTTGAAGGAAAAATAAACAAACAAACCCACAGTGTAATGAAGTTTTATGAAGTCAGCTATGACACATGGCAATGCTATAAATAACAGATGAAAAGCTTTCCCTATTTTTTGTGCTATCCTCTATCATGCTCAAGTACACTGTTGAAGTCGATATGAGAGTACATTGTAATGAGAGCCTTTATTTCAATGATCTTTTACTTTTTCAAGTATGATACCTTAATGATTGATGAAATGGAGAAAACAAAACACCTCATTGAGAGGGTTTAACACGTATTAGCTACAACGTTATAAAGTGTAACATTGATTTTGAAGATGGCACTGGACAAAGTAGTGTTTTATGTTGTGCAGCTATGGAACCTAGTAGCCACATGTAGGACCCAAAGGATTGCTTTCTTAAATAGTAGTTGTCATTTACCTATATCCATCTAAAGTGGTAATTTATGTTCAAACTATAAGACTCTCAAAATGTGGTCATCTTACATATGCTTTTCCGTTGGTTTTTTTGTTGTTTTTTTTTTTGTGGGTTCGTTTTTTGGTTTTGTTTTGTTTTTTTTGGTTTTTTTGTTTTTTTTGTTTTTTTGGTTTTTTTTTCTCTCAAAGAAGACACACCTTGAAAACTCTTATAGAATTTCCTTTTTCTTCCCCATGACTTCACAAGTAAGGTCACAGCTACATGATCCTTTGGGGATATATTTTACCTTGAAGTTCTGAGATTGACACTTTATGTTACTTTATGGATAACAGTCCTCTAGTAAACTTTACTACAAAATAAGTACTAAATTATCTTTTATGCTAATTGGTAATGTCTGCATTAATAAGAGTAAAATTTAGTATGTTAAAAATATAGCCATGTTAAAATTAGGAATATTGATGATCAGTATATATAGATTGCTAAATTAATAAAAAATATTATAAAAACATTCTTTGGCCATTTACAATGACCAAGAAGTAAACCAAAGCCAATTGGAAGTTCAGTATTATTAACATTTGGTATTGGAAATACAGAGTTGTATTTAGTTAGACTAATTTCAAGAAGCTGTACTGCAATCCCAAAAGCACACATTTCAAGGCCACGAGTTGCTCCATGGGAGAGGGATGGGTATTCTCCTCCTTTGTGATTAACTACCTCTGAAAATCCTCAGGAGGGTCAACTATGTGTTAATTCTGACTTTATGGTACACAAAAACAACCCAACAATACAAATAACAGTGATCATACCCTAATATGTATGTTTTACAAAAACTCCATGATGAGTTTCAAATAAATATTATGCAGTGTGGACCTGCAGTGTTAGCCAAAATGTTGGTGTCTTTTAGCCATTATAGTAAGCTGTCTCCAGTCTCCAGTCTCCATATACTTTAACTACAGTCACATGGTCTTGCAAATTATCAACAGCTGTGGGACTAGGATAAGAGCAATGGGCAAGAGTGCTTCTGACACTGAGTAGCTAGCCTTGCATTGGGCAAGACTTGAGGGAGACAGGAGCAAGACCTTGTTGAGAATGAGATCCTAGTGATGAGACCCTGGTGATGGTGGTGAAAAGACTGTGGCATTGCTGTATATTGTGGGAAGGGGTAATCAGAGAAGCCTTGAAATAAAAGATACAGCTAAAGGATTTGCTGTACTTGTTGGATAATTAAGTAGACTCTCACTTACAATTGCTCTGAAGCAAACCTTCCTGGAGGATTTGAATTTAACTGCTGAACCAAAACCAGAGACTGCACTAATTGAGGAATTGTGCCTTGGAACTTGGGCTAAAACCTGAACTGATATTGGGTGATATCCTTTGTCTCCTCCACTCTCTAACTTACTTCCCTAATAAACCCCATTCTTATACCACAATTTTGACTCAGTAAGTCAACAATGAATAAATTAATCTCTTGTTGCTGTTATGGCTGTAGAGACATCATGAATTGGGCTACAGGCTCTTTATCTGCTTTCTACTCCGGGACAGTGAGGGGCTGTGCTAGTCTCATTCCCTTTGGCCCTTTAGAAGGAAGCTTATGGCCCTGTGCCTCATGTCTCATTTTCTGCTCATTAGACCCTAATACTCTTAGGACCCTAATACAAAACTAATAATTAAGCTCTTCTAATATTTATCCTCTGTTAAAAATCATAGTTTTCCCTTAGTTTGGTGTTTAAAATAGAAAATAAATTCTTCTAAGTTTCAGATATAAACAAAGTCAATTCTTAGATGCTGATAGTCAAGATCATAAAAACCAAATTTCTTTGCACGTGTAAAAGGAACTTTGTTAAACACTTGTGATACTTGAGCAGGGCATTATGGTTACATATATGAAAAACCAGTAATGATATATATTCCTTATTTAATAAGGTGTTCTTTATTTCTTAGATTAAAATTTATTAAATTTTAGTCTAATAATTAGATTCAAAAAAGCTTAATAGTCACTGGGAGTATTTTCAAAATTCCCAATATTAAGAACTCTTGTTTGTAGAAAAGACAGTGAAATTAAAAATTCTATGATTTAATTTTAGTTTCTTGAAGTGATCCATCAAGCCACTGATTCTTTATAAGGAAATAGATATTTCAAGTGTTTTTTTGTAAGTGTTTGAGAAAGCTGGTTCTCTTTAGCTCCAATTGTATATATGGCTAAGAAAATATTCCTATTATAATTTCATCATATATACAAACCTGTAGGAAATTGCACTGTTAACTCAAAGACTACAACTCTCTGATAGTTAAAATCTACTAGCAGCACCATCAAAGAAAGGTGGACAGTCTCCTCCAGTGTAATTTATAGGCTTGCAACTCAATGGATGGTGATCTATGTGTCAATTCTAACTCAGTGACAATGAATTTTGTACAGCAAACTCCTGATAAAATTCCCCAAATGTGTGAGACAATGTGTTATCATTCTTGAGTGCGCACACATACACACACACAATTACTTTGCCTGTTAGAGGCATTTGGGATTTTATATACAAAAAACAGAATTTCTTTGGTTGTAATAGTTGGATAAAGGACAGAATTTTCCTTCAAATCTGGTAGTTGGTCTGTAAAATAAACAACCTAACCAGGGTATTACGTTCATTCGTTCCCCTAACAGAGTTCAGCTCTACAAATCCCATCTACTAAAATGTCAAGTCTGAGATGATATTCATTAGCGTAATTAATAAGAAAATTGATCCAGTACAAGCGTGATATGGAACTACTGACAGAGGAGGATTTTCTTGTTGAAGTTCAGATTGAAATAAATAAACATAATTTCTAAGCCTTATCTAGCTTTACATGATCAAGCTTTAGTATTGAAGCACATCCCTCAAATATTGCAAACTTGTTTTATTAACTAGGCAAAATCAGAAGTTAATAATTTACCAATATAATTCATAGCCTTTGAGTCAGAAGCTACTGATAATCAATCCTCTGGTGGGTTTCTAATGCAGTAAATTGTGTGAGAGGAGAGTGTCCATTTTTTTCCCAAAGAGTAACTAGTGTATTCTAGTGACCAAAGTGGTGCAGCTTTTGGGTTAACAGTGCAACTCTTAAGACTAGATCACCACAGTTCCCTGAACTATCTGTATAGCATGTTGTTATTGTTATGGAGCAGTAGGTGACTCATAGCAACTTTATGAATGAAAGACCTGGGCACTTGTATAATTTTCATCCTTTCTTCAGGTTCATAGGGTTTCCAGCAGCAAGCTATTTTGGAACTGGATGCCACTACTGCTTCCAAACTTGTTTTAATCAGGAGCTCCCCCCAACGCTGTCCACCATGGATAACCATTATAGCATTTGACACATCAGTGTCACAGTGTTTAGCATCACAGCAACAGTGAGCTACCTCTGTACAGAAAGTGGACAGACCAGGGCTATATGACCTAGGAGAATGTTTGACCAAAGACAATAAACAACAGGTCTGAGGGCCGCAGATTAGAATCACCTACCTCTGGTTTGGTAGCATCACCACTTTCTGTCCACTAGGCCCACTGAGCTCTCTTTATGCTGTTGTTAATGTTAAGCACCGTCAATTCATAGGCAACTCATAGTGACCATATGAATGAAAGACCTGGACACTTGTATACCTTTCATCCTTTGTTCAGGTTCATAGGGTTTCCAGAGGCAAGCTACCAAATTATAGACATCTTGGTAGTCATAGGTACTTGTTTGATTCCGATTGTCCAGTTATTGCATTGTTATTGCTGTTAGGTGCCGTCATGTTATATACAACTCATAGTGACTCAACAAACAACAAATCACAAACTTGACCTATGCTGTGCCATCCTCACAATCTCTGAAACACTTAAGCCCATTGCTCCAGTCACAGTGTCAATCTGCCTGGTGAAGGGTCTTTGTCCCCTTCAGTGTCCCTCCACCTTTCCAAGCATAATGTCATTCTTCAAGGAATAGCCTCTCTTAGTAATATATCCCATGTATGAGATACAAATTTTCAACCTCCTTGTCTCCAAGGAGTACTTACACCTTTTCCAGGATGTTATGTTTGGGTTTATTTGGCAATTCATGGGATATTCAGTGCTCTTCTCCAACACCAAAGGCACCAATTCTTCTTCTATCATCTTTATTCATTGCCCAGCTATCAGCAGCATAGCAAATGATTGAAAAGACCACGGCCTGAATCAGATAGATGCACCATAGTCCTCAAACTAATATCATTATTCCTCAATGATTTGGGGAGGTCCCTGATTGCAGACTTTCTCAGTGTAATATAAAAATAGCAAGAACCACATAGGAAGCACCATATCTAACCTTTACCAAATTCACAGGTGGAATCTATCCGAGCCTATAGCATCAATAACACAAAACCATTTCCCATGACGTCAGAGATGTCCCCACTCTCCCATGACTCCCTCTACAAATCTCAATACCAATCTTACTTCTTGGTTAGGTCCAAAATCCAATGTGATAGCCAACAGACCACACAGAACCATATTGGGGGAGTCAAAAGTTTATAGTTCAGATTTACAACAGAAGACAGCTCCCATAATATTTACAGGCCCTTCAGCCTTGAGCCTTGTGTCTCTAAGTTTTCCCAAGTTCTCACACCTGCCAATGTTGACTTTCCATCCACAATTGTCCAACAAAGTTCTTAGGCCTGTCAATATTGGCTTCTCCCCTCCTGAAGTCTTATCTCATGTCCATTTTCCAGTTCAACCATTGCTGCTGCTGTCGCTGTCCTAAACTGTGTCCTACATTCCACCAAGTTGGGAGAGGTCTCTCTTCTTTGGCTGGGTGAAGAATCCCATCTCTCCTTCTGGGGAAAGAATTTCTGTCTCTGCAGCTGGAGCTCTTGATGAGACTAGCCAAGCCCCTGGTAGATTCTTGGGACTGGCCAATCTCCTAACAGAATGGTAGATATCCAGTCCCTTTGGGGATAGGCCAACACAGTCCTACCCACCTTCATAGCAACATCAAATAATCGCTAGAGAAGTCATATCGAAAGATAAATTCCATAAACATGTCTCCTGATCTCCTGACTGCGGGTACCAACTGTACTAAGTGTGGTTTCAAGAAAGAAGAAGTCGTTGACAAAGAATTTTTGCATGTATCATGATGTTTCCTGTTCAGTGGATGCTATTCTCATCATGTTAAAGGCTGCAGTCTTTAATCTTCTTCAGCAAATGTTTTGAGTCCTCCTCACTTTCAGCGTGCAAGGTCATGTCAACTGCATACTAAAGGTTGTCCATGCACTAGTGTTTTGTACCATTATGTCAATTGTGACTTTTCAGCAACTCTATGAATACTTTTGCCTGTCCTGCACCAGCCTCAAGATAGCCACCATGCTCAAGCCCCATGTTTCAGGCACTGTGTCAATCTATATTCTTGAGGATCTTTCTCTCTCTCATTGACCTTCTACTTTTCCAAGCATGAGCTCTTTTTTCAACTACTGGCCCTTCCTTCTTGATGTTGTTGCAGTTGTTAATTGTCTTTGAGTCGAGCACAACTCATAGCGACCCTATGAACAAAAGAACTGAAGTCCCTCTACAACTATCATTTATTATAGTTTCTAGAGTGTCCAGAGGCATGTTGTTTATGAAGCGGAGGCCACTTCTACTCCCAGTCCTTCTTGGTAGCACACCTAAAGGAGATGAAACAAAGTTGTACTGTCTTACTTCTAAGGAGACTTCGGGTTACATTTCCCCATAGACAGATTTTTTTTTTCCCCTTTTGATAGTCTCTGGTATGCTTAACACTCTTTGCTAGCACCACAGTTTGAAGACATTAAGTCTTATTTTGCCTTTCTTATTCATAATCTAACTTTCAAATCCTAAGAAGCAATGGAAAATAATATAGCTTGAGTCAGAAACACCTTAGTCTTTCAAATATTATCTTTCTCTTTAGCATTTTAAAGAGACATTTGACTGCAAATTTGCCTAATGCAATACATTCTTTGACTTTTTGATTGCTGTTACCATGGGTATTGATTGGCGCCCCAAGAACAATGAAATAATTGACAACTTTAATCTTTATCCCACCTATCATGAGGTTGCCAATTGGTAGTACAGTGTGAGGATTTTTGTACTTTGAGGTGATTATGCTTTTACAATTAAATATTGTACTAAAAAGCTGATAAAAATTACTAACATCTGTGTGAGTTCATTACATTATTATGCATGATTTAGGTCCTTAATGAAGAAATAAATATTCATTCTTTTGTTTAAAAATACTTGATGATCATTTACTCTTTGCCACACACATTAAAAACTACACAATCAACCGAACAAAACCCATCAAATCCATTGTCATAAAGTTAGAATGAGCTGATAGCTGAACCTCCAGCAAGTTTTCAGAAGCTGTAAATTGAATCAGAATAGAGTGTTCACCTTCCTTTCAAGAAGCAGCTGATTGATTTGAATCTCCAAATTTTTGAGTTAAAAGCACAACTCCCTGTATGCTAGGCAGTTCTTATTTGAATGTTATAATTAATTTACAGAGGCAAGAGTTGGGCTTATTCTTTTGTTTTTGCTGCTTGAGTTAAAAATTCCATTTTCATAATTTATTCTCTGCATGCATGGACCTAAAGTAGTGATTGCGCTTCTATGAACTCATTTTTTTCATCCATAAAATGCAGATAATAACAGTATGAAAAATCATGGTGATACTGAAGCGATTACCTGAAATAATGCATTTAAAATTTTATTGCATGGTATGGTAGGTGATAACCTATCTACATAGTATAAAGCTTGTTTATTTTATTTAGCCAATAGTGAGATTTTTTGGTACCTAAAGGAGATATGGTTGCATAGAGCATTGCATGTTGTACTGCTCACTGAAAAGTCAGTGGTTTGAATCCACCATTTCATGGGAGAAAGATGAGAAGTGTCTTCTCAAAAATACTTACTTCCTGGATCATTTAATATTCTACCTAAAGTGTCCTTAAGTATTGCAACTCGAGGCTTGAATCTTTTCTTCAGTTCCTTCAGCTTACAAAATGCTGAGCGAGTTAGTCCCTTTTGGTTTTTTGCCTCCAGCTCTATGAACATTTATTAGTGTACATGATTGTGATTTTAAGAAAAATTTACAGAAATGTTAGATTTTTCACTCATTCATTGTTGCATATTTTCCTCTTTCCTGTTTTCTTACCCC
>NW_006400001.1:3857715-3869802 GCF_000299155.1 Elephantulus edwardii
CACCTCTTATTCCAGATTGTTGTCATACATATAATACCTAAACAAATGTTCCTTTTGAGCAGGTCTTTGCCTCATCTGTTCCAAAGCAGTGTTTACTATTTAAAAAGTGTCCACAGATTTAAAAAGTAATTGTAAAAAAAATTTCTAAAGGAGGGTTTATCATTTTTGGTGGCAATAAAACTTACATTTAAGCTCAAAAAAAAAAATACTTACTTCAGAAACTCAATGGAGTATCCATATCAATCAGGACTCAATTCACTCAAATGGGTTTGGTTTTATTCAGTTCTTTTTATCTAATGCTCTCATTGTTCTTTTAATATTTTAGCTTGTTATTATCATTGTTAGATATTCTCAAGTCAAGTGCCACTCATAGCAATCCTATGAACAACCAGTCTCAGAACTGTCCTACCCTATTCCATCTTCACAAATTCTGATACACTGAAGTCCATTGCTACAGTCACTGTGTCAATCCCTAATTGAGGGTCTTCCTCTTTTTCGCTGCTCATCCACCTTTCCAAGCATGATGTCACTCTCCAGAGAACAGGCCTGTCCTAGCAACATGTCTGAAGTATGTGAGATGAAATTTTATCATCTTTGCCTCCAAGGAGCACTCTGGCTGCACTTTCCAAAACATGGGAGTCTGGTGTTTTTGGAACTCCATGGAATATTCAGCAATCTTCTACAGCACCACAGCTCAAAGGTATCACTTCTTCTATGTCCATCCTTAATCATTGTCCAGCTCAAAGAAGCATGGAAGGTGACTGAAAAGACCATGGCCTGAAAAAGGTGCATCTTTGTCCCAAACTGATACAATTATTCCTTAATAATCTGTAGAGGTTCCTGACAGCAGTGTGATACGTCTCCTGATCTTCTGACGGCTGGTACTAAGTGTATTGATTGTGAACCTAAGTAAGATGAAGTTGTTGACAGTCACTGATGATTGACAACTAACAGCTCTTAGATGCCATCAAGTCCATTCTAGCTCACAATGACCTTGTATAGTGCATGTAGTATCCTCACAATCTCTACGGTGCTCAAGCATATTCTTACAGTCACTGTGTCAGCCCATCTCACTAAGTAACTTTCTTTCCTTTTCTTACATTCCATTTTATCAAGTAAGATAAAGTCTGAGTACTGCTCGTCCTTAAAACAAACTATGGTATGTGAGTCTAGGTCTCCCCATTTGCCTCTAAGGAACATCCTGGCGATATTTCATCCAAGCCAGATTTGTTTGTTCTCTTGGTAGTGCAGAGTATGCTGAGTATGCTTCATCAACACCATGAATCAAAGACAGGAATTCTTCAGTCTTCTCTAGGCACTGTCCATTTTCCACAAACCTATGAAGCAGAACGGATTATCCGGAAGGCTGGGCTCTATGAGGAGAAATGTGAGGTCAAGATTGGTGGATGATTTATCAACAATCTGTGTTATGCAGATGACACAACCCTGCTTGCTTAAAATGAAGAGGACCTGAAGCACCTGCTGCAGAGGGTCAAGGACTGCAGCCTACAATATGGACTGAGGCTCAATGTCAAGAAGACAAAGATTCTCACCACTGGACCAATTGGCAGCATCAGGATGGATGGTGAAGAGATTGAGATTGTACACAGCTTTAGTTTGCTGGACTCCACAGTCAACAGTCTTGGCACCAGCAGCCAGGAAATTAAAAGGCACATTGCCATGGGAAAGTCTGCTGTTAGGGACCTCTCCAAAGTACTGAAGAACAATGGTGTCTCTTTGGAGACTAAGGTGTGTTTGATATGGGCCATGGTCTTCGCAATCACTTGTTATGCATCAGAGAGTTGGACAATGACCAAAGAGGATAGAAGGAAAATTGATGTCTTTGAGCTGCGGTGCTGGAGAAGAGTACTGAGAATACCATGGACTGCTAGGAAAACAAACAGATTTGTCCTGGAAAGGGTTAAACTGGGTGGCTCCTTGGAGGCAAGGAATCTGAGGCTCCATCTAACATACTTTGGACATGTTGTGAGGAGAGACCTGTCCTTGGAGAAGGACATCATGCTTGGGAGGGTGGAGGGACGGTGCAGGAGAGGAAGGCCCTCTATGAGGTGGATTGATTTAGTGACTGGGATAATTGGGATGGGAGTGTCAGAGACAGTGCGATTGGCACAGGACACAGCAGAGTTTAGGGCTGTTGTACATAGGGTCGCTATGAGTCTCAGGCAACTCGACGGCACATAACAACAACAACATGAAGCAGTTAAAAACCCCATGGCTTGAAATAGTCATGTCTTAGTCTTTATAAAGACAGCCTTCCCTTCAGCACTTTAAGAAGTTCTTGACATTCTATTTGCCAATTATTTCTTGACTGCTGGTATCATAGCTGTAATTGTGGATGTAAGGAAAACAAAATCCATGTCACTTCATTCTCCAACCATCATGATGTTGCCTTTTGACTCAGTTTTGATGATTTTTGTTTTCTGGATTGTGAGATGTTATCTACATAATGAAGTGTAAAATGGAACTGTACTCTAGATTTTCAAATAAATTGTTGTTGTTAGGCACTATCAAGTCAACTATGATTCATAGTGGCTTTATGAACAGCAGATCAAAATCTTACCCTATTTTGCTTCATTCTCTTTATCTCTGCCAGGTCCAGACCTATGGCTGCAGCCACTGTGTTGATCCATTTTATTCAGGGTCTTCCTCTAGTCCTCTGCCTTTCCCAGTAAATAAGATACAAAACCAAAAGTTCACTCACACTAATTTTCATTGGTTGATAACTGACTCTTACCTGGCCTTGTATTGGGTTTTTGAGGTTTTAGTTTCACAGAAAGAGATTTCCTGTCTTTGTCCTTTGAAGATTCCTACTCTGAATTTCATGTAACCAGAAAACGTAAAACCATTACATTGTCTTCTCACCCACAGTAACTCCCAAGGATGAGGTAGAATTGTAGTATAGAGTTTCCAATTTGTAATGTTTATGAAAGCAGAGTTTCAAATGTTTCTCTTGCTTAGGGTTAGTTTTAACTACAGACCTTCAGCATAGCTCCTGAGCACTTAATTAGTGCACTATTAGAGCTCCAAATGATTCACACACAAAGTTGGAGCAGCATGTTCACTGTCATAAATTAACTCATACATTTAAGTGTAGACACTGCTTAGTTTTTCCTCTTACAAATATTATTTGCCATGATGGTAAAAAAAGCATTGTTTTTTTGTTTTTTTGTTTTTTTTGGCCAGGGGGAGGGAAGGTTACTTAATTTTACTTAATTTTGTATTTTTCTATTTTTTAAGAGTGGTCCCTTGAACACAGGGAGACACATTCATATGATGAGCCTCTGAGCACTTGGCCAAATTGTAATTATTTACAAAGACCAGAAACCCAGAGATAAAGTTCCTAGTGTTGTCAGGCATTAGTAAAGCTTTCTTGTGATTGTTTCTGTTATTTCTATTGCTATTTAGAATCATATTATATCCTACTGATGGGAAGTGTGGATGGCTCAGAGCAGAGAGGCTGGCTTCACTAATAGTTTTTAGCATTTCTTCATGCCTTCTTTTATAGAATTTTGGCATGTTTCAATTTGCTTTGTTTCTTTGAGACCTCTGCAGTTGCTTTTGTTGTTGTCCTTCCTTTATCAGAATATGGTAATGTGTGGATGGTGCTTATAGTCTTCCTTTGAACTCATGGTAACTGGAGGTGCCTTTATCTTCCTTCTGTTGTTTGTTTAAAAGATTGTCTGGAAAATCTGACCCTACATACACAGACCCACATACTCAAAGACACACACACACACACACACACACACAAACACACTCACACACCCCTCATCACCACCACCACCACCACAACTAGCAGCACTGTTTATCATTTATACCCACTTATATCTTGTAGTCTAGTGGGAAGGGATTATGCTGTTAACCCAAAGGCACAGAGCATGAATCCACCAGCTTCCCTGCAGGAGAAAGGTGAGCAATCTCCTACCGTGTAATTAACTGCCCTGAAAACCCACTGAAGGATCAGCTATGAGTCAGTTCCAACAACAATGAGTAATATAGTCTGACTAAGGGAACTCTGGAGGTCTCATGACAGATACAGTGCTGCCAAACCAATGCATGTGGTTTGAATATATCAGCTGCTCATGGGAGAAAGATGGGTGGTTCACAGCCACTGAAAACCCTCTGGAGGGTCAGCCATAAGCCACTTCCAACTCAGCAGCACATAGCAACAGCAACCTGTATTTCTATGGCAATGATAATAATAATAATAAATAGGGACATGCCATGGATTTACAAAAGAACAATCTGTATCGTATGAAGTAGTCAGAATATGCCTTAGAAATGAGGCCATTGAAAATCATATCCCATACTTTGAGCATGTTATCAGGAGGGGGAAGTACCTGGAGAAAGATGCCAGGCTCAATAAAGTCGTTGAGAGGTGCCATTGATAGGCAACTGACTAGTCAAAGAGCCTGCAACAGGTTTTCAGAGGCTGTAAATTTCACAAGAGGAGAATGGACATCTTCCTCCCTCAAAGCAAGTTGCAAATTCCAGCTGCTTCCCCTCCCTTAGGAGTGAAGCTAATTATCTCTAGGCCACCAGATACCCTTGCTTGGTGAAGCAAAAAAAGGAGGAAGAATCTAAATAAGATAGATTGACAGACACCGTGGCTCCAATAATGGGCTTCTTCTAATAGCAGCTTACAACAGCTGCCATTACTATGGGAGAAGTTTAATGATTAATAGTAAAACTGACATTATTAACAGTAAAACTGTAACAGAAACAATAATACTGATATTTTTGTTGTTGTTACATGCCATTGAGTCCTGTTCTGTGCTGTCCTTATCATCTCTGATATACCATTTGAACTGCGGGTCAGTGTCGATCCATCTTGTTGAGGCCTTTCTCTTTTCCAAGTTTTTGTACATCTAATTATGTGGACTTTCTCCTTACAATATTTTCATTTGTTGATCTCTCTTCTATCTTGTTATCCTCAGGAGTTCCCCTACATTGCTACAATTTTTTCCTGACTGGACACTTGGTTGCAGAAAGGCAGAAGAAATGTAAGCCCCTACTGCATTCTCCTGTCCACAGATGGTGTGAGAAAAACTTCAGTGATTCCATCTTTGAGCCTGTTCCCATGATCTTTGATAGAAATTTCCTAGCGCCAGCAAGCAACACAATATGATTTCTCTACCCACAGGCTTTCATCTCTTTTACATTTTAGGAATCAATTTTAGGTCCGAGGATTATTATATTTCACCTTCCTGAAAGTTTCATTTAATATACTCTGCTTTTTAAACTTTATATATATTCAGAGGTTCATAGGCAATAAATCTGCAGAACATGTGCATATATAGTATTTCCATGTAGCTCCCACCATACTCTTTATATGTGAGTGTCAGAATTGTATTTCAGACCAAGGACCAAAGGGGCTTTTAGAAGAATGTATTTCATTAACTCACCTTCTGGCATTTTAACTGTTATCAGCTGTACAGTTTAGTTTTATTACAACAGACATTATTGTGATAACTTTTCCTACTTTATCTTTGCAATTTATTGGAGCAGTTAATTTCTAAAAAAGTAGGAGCATTTTTTTTTCTCCACAGAAATTCCTTCATGGCCTCTTTAATACATGCTCCCTACTCTTTAGAAGAATTGCTGATAAGTGGGTTTGACTCCTATACTCAATAATGTGAGATGTTTAACAAAAACTTGGCAAACCAGTTAGGGGCTGAAGACATTTCTCAAATCTAGCCTCAACTGATTAATTTCTGTCCCATCACTGCCACCAACATTGAGAAAGAAAGTTCTTATATAACAAATCCAGCCAAATTGCATTTAAAAACTTCTTAAGGACAAAATTTTCACTTTATTTTATTATGATCATTCTGGTTCATTTACAAAATTCAAATACATTATTTCCCAGAACAGATTATACCAATTTCCCTTATCCCCCAAACCATCAAATTATACAACCCATGATTAATCTCCATCTCCCCCTGCACATCCTCATCCCTCTGCTTCTACCCCTACACCCCTACACCTCCAGATCCTTATACTAATTCTACAATAATGGTTTTATACAATATTTGTTCTTGTGAGACTGAGTTAGTTCACTCTGCATAATGCTCTCCAGTCCTGCTCAAAGTAGTAATAATTTAAAAATCATTGCTCCACCAATCCATCATGTCAATGTACCATAATTTCTCACTCCATTCGTTTGTGGTTGGATATCTGGACTGTTTCCATGTTCTTGCAATGATGAATAATGTTGCCATGAACATTTGTGTACAAGTCTCGTTTGTGCCTAAGCTCTCATTTTCTCAGGGTATATTCCAATTATTGGAATAGCTGAGTCATATGGAATTTCTATGTTCAGCTTATTAGTGGAGTGGGGTTATTGGGGTTTCTCCCCTTTTTTATTTTAATGAAAGTCTATAGAGACTTTGGATTTCCATTCATTTATTGCTGCACACTTCCCCCCGTCCACCCTTCTCCCCTCAGTTTGCTTTCCTCTTTGAAAAGTAAAAAAAAAAAAAAAATAAACAAACCCAAAAAACAAGCAAATCCCCCCTTTCATTGTTATGCAATCCCCCCGCCCCCAGTCCACTCCACTATGCAGCTTTCATTCTGGACTCTTATCATTACAATAATACCTAATCATATACTCCTCCTGAAGAGTCTCTCCCTCATCTGTTTCAATGCAATGTGCATTATTTATCCCCTCTTGGTTTCCCCCCAACTCCAATGTCAGACTCGCTTTACAACTGTGGCATTATGCAGTATTTGTCCTTTGTGACTGAAAGACTTCATTCGCCATAATGTCCTCCGTGGTGACGCGTTTTGTATAATGTTGCACGAGTTCCTTGTTTTTCAATGAAGTATAGTATTCCATTGTGTGAATATACCACAGCTTCTCAAGCCATTCGTTTGTTGATGGGCACTTGGGTTGGGAGTGGGGTTTCTTTGCCCTTGTTCATTCTCTTTTCTTTTGATTACATTGTTCCAGTCCTTGACAGCATTAAGTTGTTAAGATGGGATCTATTAATTCAAAGGAAGGAGAGCTCATATCAATGACCTAATATATATTGTAATATTGTATATAACAATTTTCAATGAATTAATCTGTTTTGGATCTACAATCAACAACATAGGGACCAGTAGTCAAGAAAGCAAAAGATGTATTGCACTGGGAAATCTGCTGTGAGGGATCTTTCTGAAGCACTGAAGAGCTATTATGTTAGCTTCAATACTCAGGTGTGTCTGATGCAAACCGTAATCTTTTCAATCACCTGGTATGCATCTAATAGCTGGATAATAATAGGTAAGGATGACTGAAGAAAGATCAATACCTTTGAGTTGTGGTCTTGGAAAAGCATGCTGAGTGTTTCATGGACAGTCAAAAGAATAACTATGTCTTGGTTAAAGTGTGGCCAGAAGGCTTTTTGGAGACGAGGTTGGAAAAGCTTCATCTCACAAGCTTTGAGGATGTTGTTAGAAGAAGCAATTGGTTGGAAAAGGACATGATGCTTGGAAGGTTTGAGGGTCATTGTAAGAGACGAAATCTCTCGACCACGTGGGTTGACAGACTAACTATAGGAATTGGATCTGGTACATCAGAGATTCTAAGGATGTCATGGGATAAAACAGGGCTCAAATCTGTTGTTCATAAGGTTGATAAGTCTTACTTGACTTGAAAGCACTAAACAACTGTACACTTCCATAAAATGCAATCATCTAAACTGTCTTCTTTAATCAAATAAGCCAGTTAAATTCATTTTCTCTTTTTTTCACCCTAACACAGACTGACCTATACATGTTTTTCTCTCTATCTTCTCTTTCCAAAAATCTATTTCTATACTTTCATATATTTTCTTTCTTTTAGACTTAATTTTCCTGTGTTTATTTGTCCAATTGCTGGTCTTCTCATAGGTATCTTGTATATTAAAGGAAGGAAATTCATAGTTGAGTACATGCATATGTCTAAATCTAAGTGTGGTAAAATTCCGAAACTAACTACTTCTTTGGAGTTAATTTTGACACATGGCAACTCCATGTAGGTCAAAGCAGAATTGTGTTCCTGTCAGTGGCTGGTTTTCTGGAGGTGAATTGCTAGAATTTTCATTTGAGGCACTTCTATGTGAACTTCAGCACTTAACCTTTAGCAGCTGGTCTTGTTGATTGTTCACATAATTTAGATACTAGTGAGTGGTGAACAGAAAGCCAGGGGATACGTGAGAATTTGATGATATTAGCACAGATACTGAGAAAAATAGAAAACAAAATAGCTGGTATTGACTGTGATATAAAAAATGGCACTTTTTTGACCATACTGATATAAAAATATTTGTGAAATTACTCTTCAGATTTCTATTTCTCTTTCCAGAAAGAATATTTCTCCTGTAAATTCAGTATATTGGTCCACATTTGTACCTTCTAGACTGTATGTTCCACCTTCTTGATTTTTAACTACATATTCTGAGTGGTTAGAATAATACTTTAACAGGGAACTGCTAGAAGGTCAAGCTAGATTTAGAAGTTGTGGCTTCAGATAGATCATTGTTAATGTCAGATGGATCCTGGCTGGCAGTAGAGACTACCAGAAAGGTGTATATTTGTGTTTTATTGAGTATGCAAAGTCATTTTACTGTAAGGATCTTAACAAACAATATCTAACATTGGAAAGAATGAGAATCCCAGAACAGTAAATTATGCTCATGTGAAACCTGTACCTAGACAAAGAAGCTGTTATCTGTACAGAGCAAGGGAACATTACATGGTTCAAAATCAGGGAAGATGATGTGTCAGAAATTTATGTTTTCACCATACATATCCAGTTTTCATGCTGAACAAATCACTCGAGAAGCTGGACCCTGTTGTTGTTGTTGTTAAGTGCCTCGAGTTGCAGGCGACTCATAGCGACCCTAAGAAGGAGAGTCCTCAACGCTTGGGTGTCTCTCATCCACTCTCCAGGTTCATAGGTTTTCCGGAAGCAAATTCTGGAGGCTATTATGGAAGTGGATGCCACTTTTCCTTCCAAGCTTGTTTTACTCAGTGAGCTCCACCCAACTCTCTGTCCGCATTGGGTAACTGACCATTAACATATTTGACACACCAGTGTCATAGTGTTCAGCCTCACAGCAACCAAAAGTGACCTCTGTATGGCAACTTGTACACCCGGGCTATACGACCTAGAGGGATGTCTGAACAAAAACAATGAAACGCCCCGAGGCCCACGGATTAAAAGTCACCCACCTGTGGTTTGATAGCATCACTTTCTGTCTACTGGGCCAGCTGCATTGGAGGAAGACTCATCAATATGCTGTGTCATGCAGATGACACAATCTTGCTTGCATAAATTGAGGACTTGAAATGCTTGCTGCAGATCAAAGAATATACCCTCAAATATGGATTGCATTTCAATATCAACAAAATAAAAATCTTCACCACTGGAACAATAAGCAACATCAATGATAGATGGAGAAAAGACTGAAGTTGCCAATATTTTCTTTCTACTTGGATCCACAATCAGCACCTTTGGTACTAGCAATCAGGAGATCAGGAGACATATTGCATTCAGAATGTCTGTTATAGTTATCTCTCCAAATCAATAAAGAGTAATACTTTCAGTCTGAAAACTAAGGTGCACCTCATTCAAGTCACTTGCTATGCATCTGAGAGCTGGACAGTGAATAAGGGTGACAGAAGAATTATTGATTTTTTTTGAGCTGTGATGCTGGAGAAGAGTGTTAAATACCCCATGGACTTCCAAAGACTAAAAGATATATCCTGGAAAAATATGCTCCTTGGAGGGAAGAATAATGAAGCGTTATCTCACATACTTTGGGAATCATGGCAGAAGTTATTCCCTGAACACAGACATTATGCTTGGAAAGGTTGCTTTTAATCTTGTACGTGGCTATATAAAGATTTAGAATCACAACCTATATGGTTTACAACCTCTGATAACATGCTAGGGGTCATGTATTAGGGAGTTCTAAATAACAACATATGTAGATTCACCATGAGTTGATGATGACTTAACGTCTGTTAACAACAACAACAACCACTATAGCAACATTAGCCATGTAACAACATCACTACATGTATTCTATGTGCGTTGTTTCATTTATTCTTCTCCACAGTTAAAGTGTCATGAGCTCAAATTTGTAAATAACTAAGATGTAGAGAATTTAAGCATCTTATTCAAGATCACACAGGAGAGGAGTTACCAATGCAAATTTGATCTCAGGTCATATCCAATATCTTCAATCTAAATGCTTGAAGATGGCTATTCTATCTCCCTTGTGGTCCGAGTTAAAGTGTCCACCGAAAGGGCACACAATGTTTTTCCACACAAATAGGAAACAACATTAAAGTTTGAATGAGCTTTGTTATTCAGGATCTAATTCACTTTTATTTCCCACTTTAGTTGTCACCCACATGTATGATACAAAGTCCATTTATTAATAACATTGTATGTATTTTTTAAATCTAAATAACCCTAAGGTTTGGAAAATGGATACTTCTTACATTTATTGCATGTGGCACTACGGTGAGTCTTCAAGTGATAAATAAGTCCCTTAGAATTCCCCAGTTTTGCTGTAACTAGATTACAGTAATAATCTGAAAGCAGAGAAACAATGGAGCCTGAAGTAAGTCATGAGCTGAGCATTGAAGAGTTTCATGGGCTTTTTTGGTAGGAGATAAACTTCTCAAATTCTTCTTGAATATTAATAGGAAACCAACCCCGCCTTTGAAGAAGTGTGAAACAACCAAAATTATGGGGTTGAATGATACTGGAAGAATTTCAGAGAGAGAGAGAGAGAGAGAGACTGCGGAATGAAAGCTATCAGAAAGGCTGGGAAGAGGAAATCAAAGGATCATCTCATTTATGCAAGGTGATGCAAAGAAGGGCACTAAAGGTTTAGGAAGGGTAAATGATTGATTGGCATAATGGAAAAGAAAAAGCAGCCTTGATAGCAGTATTCTGAATTGCTGATGAAAAAGCTACATACAGCGACTGACATCCAAAGCCAGCGTATTCCTAAGTGGCTCCCCATACTGATGCTGCCTGAGGATTTCGAGGAAGATTAAAGCATAGTTCCACCTCTAATTCCACACATCAAACCGTGCTGTACTTGGATAACTTTTAGGTCATTAGGCATTTCTGAAGGTCAGAGCCAGAAAAGAGAGGTATTTGTCTACTCTAGCTTCATTATTTAGGGGATGAATAAATAAAGTTTCACTGTCTTACATTGCGATGAGCTTAGGTTATGAAGTTGAGCAGTGGATTATTTAAAGTACAGAGTAAAGTGTACTCTTTTACAGACAATCCCTAAAGCATATTGAAGTCAACACTGCACCATAGACCTTTCCAAGGGATCCTTCTGTCCTCAACACATGCTTTCTAGATTATATCTTGTCTTTATCATACCCAGCCACTCAGAAGACACAAAAGAGATGGCCAAAATTTAACTGTCAAATCATATTCTATTGACAACCAGTGTTTGAATCCAGCCCTGACATGTATTGGCTTTGTGATTATGCACAATATCATACATACACACACACACATACACACATATACACAAATGCACATATCATTTTTTTTCATTTAAAGTATGATAAAATGAGGCTCAATCTCAGAGTTGCTAAAAACTGAATAAAAAAATACAAGTGCTAGGCATAGCTTCGCATAAACATACAATAATCTCTCAATTAAAATTAGCCTAACATATGCCGAAAGTGCAAGCTGAATTTAGAAAAAGACGGGGTAGTAGGAATATTGTAGCTAATGTTAGATAGATCTTAGCTGAAATCAGAGAGGACCAGAGGAATGTCTATATTTCACTGACAGGTTTGAGGCCTTGAACACTAATGAGCGAAGACCAGATGAGTTTTGGGAGGATGTTAAATGTATCATCCAGGAAGAGTGCAAATGGTCAATACAAAGACAGAAGAGGAAGAAAAGACCAAAATGGATGTAAGAAGAAACTCTGAAGATTGCACTGGAATGTAGAGAAGCCAAAGCACAAGGAAGAATCCAAGACACTAAAGAGCTGAACAGAAGATTCCAAAAGGCAACACAGAATGACAAAGCAAAATTTTAAAATGAAATGT
>NW_006400001.1:3871352-3879922 GCF_000299155.1 Elephantulus edwardii
TCGCAAACGACTCGACGGTACATAACAACAAACAACATGCAAAGATATTTGCATGAACCACAACAAACTGTAGTTAACTCTGAGAAGAATGGTAATCCCAGAACACTTGATCATTCTTATGTGAAAACTATACTCGGACCAAGAGGAAGCTGTCAGAGGAGAGCAAGGAAACACTGGGAAGGGTTCTTGCCAGGGATGTGTACTATCTCCGTATATTTCCAATCTATGTTTAGTACAGATTTTCCCTGGGGCTGGGCTATTTGAGGAGAAATGTGGCATCAGGATTGGAGGTAGAATCATCAACAATCTGCATTATGCAGATGACACAACCCTACTTGCTGAAACTGAGGAGGACCTGAAGTGCTTGCTGCAGTAGCACAAGGACTGCAGCCTTCAATACAGACTGAAGCTCAATATCAAGTAAACAAAAATTTTCACCACTGGGCCAATTGGTGATTCAGCATAATAGATGGTGAAGAAATTGAGATTATTAATAAGCTTTGGTTTGCTTGGCTCCACTATTAACACTCTTGGTACCAGCAGCCAAGAAATTAAAAAACATATTGCATTGGGAAAATCTGCTGCCAGAGATCTTTCCAAAATACTAAAGAGCAGAGATGTCAGTCTGGAGACTAAGGTGCACCTGACACAGGCCATAGCCTTTGCAATCACTTGCTATATGTCGGAAAAGAGGACAAGGACTAGGGACGATATAAGGACAATTGATGCCTTTGAGCTGTGATGTTGGAGAAGATTATTGAAAATTCCATGGACTGCTATGAGAACAAACAGCCTTGTCCTGGAGAAGATGAAACCAGGCTGCTCCTTGGAGACAAAGATTCTGAAGCTTCATCTGACATGCTTTGGACATATTGCAAGAAAGGACCAGTCCTTGGAGAAGGATGTAATACTTGGGAGGGTAGAGAGACAGCATAGGAGAGGAAGATCCTTGATGAGATGGATTGTTTCAGAGACTGAGGAAATGGAAGTAGGTGTGTTAGAGACAGGTTTGCACAGTGTAGAGGAAGGTTTAGAGTTGTATATAGGCTTGCAGGTGACTTGACAGCACATAACAACAACAACAACAAACATACTAGAATAATGCTTAATATTCTACCTAGTGGTAGAATAATTATTTATAATTCTAACACTGGTATTAGAACAATATGGGAAAACATTGCCATTATCTTTAATTTTCACAAAAAAAGAAGGTGGAGCTTATTAACATTTAATAATTTACCATGTAACAGAATTTAGTTTAAGGACTCAAATTTTAGTTTCTTTGACATAATTTACATATTGTTTATGTTATAACATGACATTTTTCTACCTTTCACAATGTGTGGCATAATTAGAATTATCTTTTAAAAATACCCTTTTTTACTGTTGGATCACTTTGCTTTGAAGAAATAAAAAGATAAGCTTGGCCAATAACATGCATAAGAAACTAAAACACTTATATTTGCTCTCAGAATAAGTCATTGAGAAACAAAAATCTATGTAGACAATCTTATTGGAGTTTTTGAATCTTCAATGCCTGTTTGCACAGGCAAAAAAAATCAATGGCACAGAATAGTTCAATAAAAATGCACTGAAAACCTGAAAGAAAAGAAAATATGGCAAGACTTTCAAGAACATGACATCCAAATTGGACCACTGAGTATGATGAGATGGGGAGGATATTAATTTCTTCATGCATACAGTCAAAAGCATATTTTAGTTTTCTTGTATTAAAGAATTCAGGAATTTATGTTACCTTATTCTTATTTCTCCTCAATTCTACCTAATTTGAGGGGTAGTAATAACATATTAAAATTGTTTAATGATGATATAGGACTAAGTTTTTACAATTTAAAAAAGAAAGCTGCTCCTATTTGTTACACAAGGTGAATGTCTAATCTTTCTCAAACCTCACCTGAGAAGTATTCAAAACTACCACAGAAACTTCATATAACAAGGATAATGTAAGATGGTTTTCTACCCCAAATTCTAGTATAATTCTTTACTACCACTTTGTATACCATCAGAAACTGTCATTATAAGATCAGTATTAACTGTAGTGCCATTTGATCTGAATTTAACTATTTTATCATTGAAGAAATCATCTTAACTCACCACAACATCGTTTGAAGCAAGAGCATTTTCAGAATTGCTTTCCTTTGTTACACTTCAGTATTGGCTCTTTTTTAGATTTTCTGACATTTCCCAGAAGTGTTTTAAAATGTAATGTGGCTTACATTTTAAGTTCAGAATTAATTAGAATTTGTTAACGAGAATGTAGATAACTACTTCTAACACACTATCATTTTCAATAACTTTTTCATGACATTAATTTTTAATCAGTGTTTCCAAAACATAATATTAAGTGTTCTTAATTTAAACTTAGTTTCCACCTACATACTAAATGCATCACTCATATTTAATTGTTCATCTTGTAATCTTACTCTAACTTGCTTTAAACATTTTAAAGGTTTCAAAATTAATTTGACAGACACCCATTTTTCATTAGCGAAGTAATGTGCCATATTATTCACAGATAATACAGTGCAGATTTTTGCATCTCAGTAAGGTTTTTAGAAGTATTTGTATTATTACCTATCTGATTGGGTAATCCAATGCAAATTCCCCTAAATAATTTTTGGAAAATTGGTAGATATTTCAGAACAAATAATTTTTAAATGAATTCTCTTTGTAAGTCTTCTAGTTCAGTGTCCTTTATTGCACCTTATAATTAACTAATTGAAAGACTAACTAATTGAAAGGACCACACAGAGCTCAACTTCGATGTGCAATCTCATCCTGTGCAAATTGTTTTTGTTCTGGTTGTTATTTGTGGTTGGACTGGATACAAGTCATAACCACCCTATGAAGAATAGATCTGAACACTGGTCTATCTTGTGCCATTTTCCTAAGATCTGACACATTGAGCTCACTGCTGCAGTCGCTATTTCAATCCACCTTATTGGAAGTCTACCGCTCCTTCACCAACCATCCACCTTTCTCCAGCATCATAGCTCAATGGCATGAACTCTTCTCTAGCATCCTTATGCATTATCATACTCTTAGAAACATAGCCAATGATTGAAGAGTTCATGGCCTAAATCAGGCACACCCTAGTCTTCAAACTGACATCATTTTCAGAATTTGGAGACATTCCTGGCAGACCTATCCAATCCACTGTCTCCTGATCTCTAGACTGCTGGTACCAAGGGTGTTGACTGTTCATCAAGTAAGATGAAATTGTTGACAACTTCAATGTTGTCCCCATCTCTCATAGTGTTGCTTATCAGTCCAATACTGGGGAATTTTATCTTGTCAATGTTGAGATGCAATCCATTTTGAAGGCTGTATTTATTTAATATTATTATCTGCAGCCATTTGCTGCCTCTGAATACCCTATGGAGGGTCAGTTATGAGTCTGTTTTGACCCAATAGTACACAACAACAACAATTAAAAGACTAATGGACCACATCAACCTAAGCTTTGTTACCCCTGACACTAGTAGAACTACATGATAGCCAGATTCCATTGCTGACAACTCTAAAAGAGACCATAAGAAAGTGCTTTATAGAGTTAGAGAAAAAATGTAGAAGAAAATATTTTTTTAAAAGATCATTCTCAGTGGGTGATAGAGACTAATGAAATTTCACCCAAATGGATTTTTCTTTTCTCTAAACAATGGACGAGTAAATACACACACACAAATAACAGAAAGTGCACCCAACCTCCTCTGAGTGATTAACCAGGTAAGTTGTGGTACATTAATGCAATGGAATACTATGCAGAACGTAGGAGCAATGATTTTGTATATTACTATGTAACTTAGGAGGGAATGGAAAACATTAATCTGAGTGAATTAACTCAGTCTCACAAGGACAAATAGTGTATAAAACCATTATTGTAGAATGTGCATGAGGATCCAAGGCCGGGGAGGGGGTGGAAATATAGAAGTGAAGATGGGGAAGGTGTTAATCATAGTGTTTAACATTTTGTTTGTGGGGGAAGGAAATGGGAAGAGTCTTTTGTGGAAAACAGTGTATTCAAACTTTGTAAATAAATCAGAATAAAATAAACTTTTTAAAAAGGCCAAAACTGGCTTTGAGCTAAAACTTGAAAGAGGAGATAGGAATGGAAGAGGAACAGAAATGGTAACACCTGGGATGATTTAGGAAGGAAAATGTTACTTTTTGAGAACTACAATTAATATCATGGAAAAAAAAGTGTATAGTGTGAGATGTGGATCCTGTTGCAGCTTTCTGCAGGTAGCAGTCCAGTTTTACCAGCACTATTTGTTAAAGAGGTTGTCACTTCCCCATTTGATAGGTTTTGTTTCCTTGTCTAATATCTGTTGACCATAGGTAGCTGGGTGCATTTCTGGGTTTTCAATTCTGTTCCACTGGTCTATGTGCCTTTCATTGCACCAGTACTATGCTGTTTTGGTTACCACTGCTGTGTAGTAGGTTTTGAGGTCAGGGAGTGCTATGCCTCCCACTTGTTTCTCAGTAGTGTTTTGTTTGTTCAATGTCTCTATCCTCTCCAAATAAACTTGACAATTTCCCTTTGATCTCCTTGAAAAAAAGGAATTTGGTATCTATATTGAGATTGCATTGAATATGTAGATTGCCTTTAGTAGGATTATCATTTTCACAAACTGGGATCAAGCTTAAAAGCCATTGTTGTTGTTGTTGTTGTTATGTTCCGTTGAATCATCTGCAACTCATAGGAACCCTATGTATAACAGCCTAAAACTCTGCTCTATCCTGTGCCAATCTTATTATCTCTGACACACCTACCCCCATCTCCTTAGTCACTGAATCAGTCCACTTTTTTGAGGATCTTTCTCTTGCAATGTCTTTCCACCATCCCAAGAATGAAGTCACTCTCGAAACAATGCTTCCACCTTGCAACATGCCCAAAATATGTCAGAAAAAGCATCCTAGTCTACGGTATGAAGAGATTGCCAAATACAGCCATAAATGCACAATCTGAACAAGAAATGAAAACTGAGGCACAAACAGAAACTTGTACACCAATGTTCATAGAAGTATTATTTACCATTGCAAGAACATGGAAACAACCCAGATGTCCAACCGCAAATGAATGGATGAGAAGTTATGGTACATTCATACAATGGAATATAACACAGCACTCAGGAGCAATGATTTTGTAAATTACTAAGTCACTTGGGAGGGACTGGAGAGCATTATGCTGCATCAAGTAACTCAGTCATACGAGGAAAATACTGTTTAAAATCATTATTGTACAATGAATATGGAGACCTAAGGTGGAGGAGAATGGAAATAGAGAAGTGAAGATGAGTGGGAGGGAATTAATCATAGGGTTGCACAATTAGATAGGGAGGTGGGATGAAGAAAATGGCAAGGATCTTTATGAAAAACAGTGTATTCAAACTTTGTAAATAAATCAGAATAATATTTAAAAAAATAAATGTGCATGAATATTTGAATAAAAAAAACAACTTGCCTATAAACTTTCAGCCAAATGACAAGCAAATTTAAAATACAAAACATACCTTAAATGAAGTACATGTACAGCATGTTTTTAAGTAGTCCACCTTCTTATAAAACCTGTTGCTTTCACCTCATTCGATGATGATGAATTTCTGTAAGTCAGAATGCACCAAGTTTGTTGTTGTTGCTGTTAGGTGCCTTTGAGAAATCCTATGAATAAAATATCTGAACCCAGTCCTGTCCTGCACCATCCTCACACTTCCTGAAACACAAAAGCCTGTTACTGCAGTCATCATATCAATCCTCTCCTTTGCCGACCCTCCACACTTCCCGACATCATGTTCTCCTCCAAGGAATAACACCTCCTAGTAATATGTCCAAGTATGTGAGGCAAAATCTCATCATTCTTGCCTCCAAAGAGCACTCCAGCTGCACTGTCTAGAAAGTATATCTGTTCATTCTCTTGGTTTTCCATGGAATGTTCAGTGCTCTTCTCCAACACGAATAGATAGATAGATAGATAGATAGATAGATAGATAGATAGATAGATAGATAGATTCCTACCTCTATAAAGGCATCCTATGAAAAAGACTGATAGATCAAATCATGTAATTTCAAATTATTATAGCCTTGAACATTTCAGGGACTGTTATTTGACTCTGCATGCCTAGGGTCACCATAAGTCAGAATTGACTCTGTGGTCACTTGTAGTTTTATAGTAGTTTTATAGAGATAGAAATGCAGACCATAGGCCACATCTAGGCCACTGGAGCTCTAGATACAAGTAGGGCATTTGGAATGATGGACACCAAGAACAACTGGCAGCCATCCACATGAAGGAAGGAGGCATGGTATGAATTCTCTTTCTGTAAAAAGAACAAGGGCCACACAAAGGAAGTGAGACCTATTATCACTTTGATTCCAGATTTCCAGAACTGTGAAATAACAATTTTTGGTTCTTTTTAGCTATTTTTGTGGCATATTTACCAAAAAGATCCAACTACAGCATCAAATATTTATATCTCAGCATCAAGAAAACAAAAACAAAAATTCTTACCATTTGACAACAGGCAATAATATGATAGTTGGAGAAAAGATTGAAATTATCATTGACTTCATTCTCACTTGAATTCACAATCAACACTCACGGTTGTTGTTGATGGTGTCATGAAATCACCTGTGACTCATAGTGACTCTTCAAAAAAACTCCAAAGCCTACCCTGTCCTGAGCCAGTCTCATTGACTCTGACATGCCTATTCCTTTTTATCCCAGTGATTATATCAATCCATCTCTTTCAAGAGGGAGGCGGTGGGTCTTCCTCCCCCGTGCTGTCCCTCCACCGTTCCAAGCATAATATCTTTCTCCAAGGATGAGTCTCTCCTGGCTATGTGCCCAAAGTATGTGAGGCCGGGCTTCAAATTCCTAATCTTCAAGGAGCAACCTAGTTTCCCCCTCTGCAAGACAGACCTATTAGCAGCAGTCAGTAAATAAAATCAGTGCTGTATTAAGAAAATCTACTCTCAAGGAGCTCTGCAAAGAGCTAAAGAGCAAAGATATCAGTTCAAAGACTATGATACAAACCATGATGTTTTCAAATTCTTTGTAATCATCTAAAAGTTGAACAATGTATAAGGAACATGGAAGAGTAATCAATGCTTTTTAATTTTGATGTTGGTGAAAAGTTGTTGAATAGCCCACAGATTGCCAAAAGAATGAACGAATCTGTCTTGGGAGCAGTTCAACAAAGGTACTCCTTAGAAACAAGAATGGTGAAACTTTGTCTCACATATTTTGTTCATGTTGTTAAGAGGAGTCAAGCCTTGGAAAAAGGTATCATGCTGGGAAAGGTGAAAGAAAGGGTGACCCTTAACCAGATGGATTGACACAATGACTGTGACCACGGGTTTGAATAGGTCAGAGATCACGAGAACAGCCCAGGAAAGGGCACATTTCCAGTCTGTTGTTCACAGACTCATGATGAGTTAGAGTCCTCTCTAAAAAGAAGAATAATTTTGTGACAATTTGTGATATCAGTCCTTGTAAAGGAATAAACACATTTCAAAAATTTAAATTCATTTCTCCCTCAAATTAAAGCAAAAACTTTAGCTTGTTATTGTTTCTCTCTACTGCAGTTGCATCTTCACATTTGTTGAAGTCATTTCATCTTTCAGTTTTTTCATAATTTAGTGTTTGTCTCCACATTTTTATGAATCATTCATTAACAAGCACCTTAAGCTTCACAGGTAATGTATCTATAATCATTTATATAGTCATGAATTTTGCATTGCATTTTGGATGCTATATCATCATTTTTCTTGGATTTATTTTTATTTTTGTGAAAACAAATCTATAAATAATTCCTTGAGAGCATTTAGATAGAAAATAGTATTTCTTAATATAGAAAAAAATCTCTTTATCTTGTCTCTACACTTGAATACTGGATGCAGAATTTTTAAGGATGTATATGCATTTCTCCTCAGATTACCAGGAGTTTGCCCCTTTCCTCCAAACCTTGTTTTGCTAATATTCATCTGATTTCCATTTAGGCAATTCTGATTTAGGCCATGGTCTTTGCAGTTACTTGCTATACATCAGAGAGTTGGACAATAACAGAGGAAGATAGGAGAAGGATCGATGCCTTTAAATTGTGGTGCTGGAGAAGAGTGTTGAACATGTTGTGGACTGCCAGAAGAACAAACAAGTCTGTCCTGGAGAGAGTGAAACAAGCTTGTTCGCTGGAGAAAAAGATTTAGAGGCTCTGTTTCTCATACTTTGGGCACGTGACTAAAGTTTCCCCCTCAGTCTTTAGAGAGGGACATACTGCCGGGAAGGGTGGAGGGACAGTGCAAGAGAGGAGGACCCAGGATAAGATGGATTAATTCAGTGACTGGAGAGATGAGATGAAGTCTGTCAGAGACAATTAATTTGGCTCAAGATAGGGCAGCCTTCACAAGTAGTATACACAGGGTCACTATGAGTTGCAGGCGACTCAATGGCACATAAAGACAACAACAACGACAGCACAACCTGTTTATTTTTTTCTCATCTTTTTTTTAAAATTTCCATTTATTCACTGTTGCACTTTTCTCCCTGCCCA
>NW_006400001.1:3895193-3905405 GCF_000299155.1 Elephantulus edwardii
GGAGTATCTGACAGACAAGCAATTTGTGGAGCAGTGAAAGATAAATCCCTTATTGTGGAGTTAAGCATTAGTTACAGTGTTGACCCCGCTGTTAGCCCAGTGCCTTGACCCACTTACTTCCCAGCTCCACCTTCCACCAGGATAACCCTTCACATCTGCCAAGTCCCTTCAGAAAATATCTTCCATTGTCCAACCCATGATCTGACAGCTTGTATCTGAAGCTTTCTTGGCTTCCGTGATTCCAAACACATCAACTGCTGACATTTTTTCTCTTTTGACCAGTGTCTCTTAAGTTTAGTTGTACTGTCTCCAAGGGAATGTGACATGTCCTGTAGAACTCTTTTGTAGATTATGTTTTCCTTTGTGTACCTACAATATGCCTCTTCGCTATTATCTGAGGTGACTTCCTCTGGTGCGCAGCTTCCAGGCTTCCCCTCTGCCCAGGGGCACTTTCTCCGTGTCCCCAGCACCTCCTCCAGACGGCTTTTCCTATGTACCTGCAATATGCCTCTTAGCTATTATCTGAAGTGACTTCCCCTGGTGCGCAGCTTCCAGGCTTCCCCTCTGCCCAGGGGCACATTCTCCGTGTCCCCAGCACCTCCTCTCGATGGCACAGGAAAATTTTTACTTATATTAATAAATTTTTAAAAACAGGAGTTAATGACAAATTTTTTCACTTTAAGATTCTACAGTGTTATTGGTCAGACAATCAAAGCCTTTTTATGCACAGCCCTGCAATTGAGAAGGAGGTCTGGGGTAAAGATAAAGATTAAAGAGTCATCAGTCAATAAGGGATATCATACTGGGAAACTGAGCTCATCCAGAAACGGCAAGGAGAAGAGGACCATGGATGGAGTGACACTAAGCCTTATGGGATTTTCAACAGAATTATTAAAATGCTAAAATTAACCAGAATGTCCTTTTTAACTGTTACATCTTTAATGGCATGACTTGCAAGTTTCTTACATTGTATAACTATATTGTGTCTTTGACTTTCTAGACTCTTTTCTAAAGAAAATTGGACTTATCCTTTCCATGATTTTGTTTTTATTAGTACAACTTTCCCAAAGTTAAACACATATAAAATAGCCATGATCTAATTGAAGCCTAATATGCACTGCTTTAAAAAAGCAAGGATATTTTGTTCTTCAATACATAACTATAATTACACTATGCAAAAATGGTACATAACAAATAAAGAATATAATAGATAATGTGTCTAGATAGTTTTCTGTTAGCCAGCTATTTAAATAGTATGTGGAGCCCTAAAAATTGTGTATAAAACATATGCTAGTGGCAAACTTCCTTGAATTTATTTCTTTTCCCGTGATATAGCTATGAGACACCTAATGTACTTACACACACTCTTTTTATATGTTATGTTGTTTGTATTGTCACTCTCATCAACCTTGTATTTCTCGTTTACACAACCAAAAAAGTATTTTAATAAAGAACAATTGCTGTTGTTGTTGTTGTTAAGTGCCGTTGAGTCATAGGTGACTCATAGCGACCCTATGAACAAAAGTCCTCGACCCTTACATGACTTTCATTCTTTCTCCAGGTTCATAGGGTTTCTGGAGTCAAGCTATTATGGAAGTGGATGCCACTCCTTCTTCCAAGCTTGTTCTAATTGGGGAGCTCCACCAAATTGGGGAGCTCCACCAAACACTGTCCCCCATGGGTAACCGTCATCATATTTGACACATCAGTATCACAGTGTTCTGCTTCACAGCCACCACAAGTTACCCCTGTACGGCAAGTGGACACATCAGGCCTATACCACCTACAAGAATATTTGACCAAAACCAATTAATAACTACAGTATTTTACCATTCTGGAATGCCCAATTGTTGGCTAACTCCAGGCCAGAGATCCCAAACTCACCTAGCAAAGTCTGCTCTGCGGCCACCCACCGGGGGCAAACAGAAAGCCAACAAATACCCCAACATTGCCAACTTCCAGGCTCCAGAGGCCTCATGCATCCATCCAGCTGACACTGAGACTCCGGAGAAACCCTTGCCCATATCCTTTAGGCGTGGCCAAACAATAGGCAAAACAAAATTCAGATTATGGAGGCATATTTGTGTGTTTGTGCATAATTACTTTTTTGCTTGTTGCTTGTCAGACATTTTTCTATTTATCTTTCCCTTTATGTGAAGATTTTGTCTCGTTATCCATCACTCAAACATGATTTAAAAGAGGTAAGAGACCCTTTAATGTTTATAATTGCCATAAACACACCTACCGAGACTAAGATCATTAGAGGAAATCCAGCAGTGTTTCATTTTCTGGCAAATTACTCACATATTTTTGGAGAAAAGTGACAGAAATATCAATACCTTTTTAAAATAGATATAGACTAATCTCTGAGTAAAATTGTTCAATCCAAAAGAAAAAGTATTTCATGTCTTCCATTGGCAGTATACTTCAGAAACATGGCCAAATATCTCGTATTTTCTTGAATTATTTAAAGTGCACTATTGGCCCACATCCATCTCCCTCAAGGCATTCATCTATTTAACAAAGATCTTTGAGCACCTGTCTTGTGATTGGTCCTGTCCCTGGTGACACCCTAGTGAAGTATTGAGCTGCTAACCAAAAGGTCAGAGCTTCAAACTACCAGTCAGTCCGTAGAAGAAAAATGTTACAATGAATTTCTTCAAAGATTTACAGTCTTGGAACATTATGGAATATTCTGTTCTTGCTCTATACAGTCAGAATGAACATAATAGCACCTAATAGTACAGAAAGCGGAATAAAATCAGACAAGGTCCCCATTTAGGTGTTACTTCCATTCTTACAGGTGTTAATAAAGCACAAGTAAATGTAAAATACACTGCAGATAATGACAATTACACAAAGAAGCTAGCCCATGGTGTGGATGGAAGAAGAAACATTTGATGTGCTCAAAACTTATTCTGAATGTCTGTGTTACTTTTTTGTCTGTGTTGAGATGTTTTTGTTGTTGTTTTTCCCCCTCTCTCTCCGTTTGGTGATTCTTTTGTGTCTTGTTTCTTTTTGCTTTTCTGTTTTATAATAAAGTCAATCTAAGACTATTACAGAGCAGTAAACAACACGTTTGCAGAATAAACTGAGAGAAGAAGAATAAGGGGACACCCTCATTGGAAACAGCACAGAGATACTCACAAATATCTCTTGATCTGGAAGATGCCTGTGAATCAAATATCTCACAAGCTGCTCATGAAAATCATAGAACAATTCTTCACAAGGCATGTGTGATGAGGCCATGAGGATTCAAAGAAAAGGGGTGTCTGGAATGTGGCTAAGGTTGACAAAAAAACCTTTTAAGCAAAAATTCCAGTAGAAGAACAGATGGAGAAAAGTGATTGACAGCTTATACCATTTCTTTCTCAGTCACGTACTGTTGTTGTTAAGTGTCGTCAAGTTGTAGACGACTCATAGCAACCCTATGAACGAAAGACTTAACACTTGTATGACTTGTATAACTTTCATTGTTTCTCCAGCTTCATAGAGTGGGGACCAGAGATTCCCCAATTCATCTGGCAAGTCTCATCTGCTAACACCCACTTGGGACAAAAAGAAAGCCATAAGAGCCCTGCACATTCCACACGTGTCCCTCCTCAAGACGCGAGAGGCCATCATAAGATCCAGCATAAACCGATTCACGATACACTAGCTCTTAGCCTGCAGGTTGTAGTAACTATTAAAAAATGGAGCTGTGGAGAATAGGACTGCCAACCGAAAAGCACACAGTTCAAATCCACTAGCTGCTTAGTGACGGAAGGATGAGCAATTTCCTCCCATGTGACTTACTACCTCTTGAAAACACACTGAGGTGTCAGCTATGGATCGGTTCTGACTTGACAGTACACAACAACAAGAAACAGGATATTGTCCCTCTTTCTCCTGAGGAACCACTGGTGGGTTTGAACCACTGGTGAGGCTCAACATTCAGTTTAGCAGTGCTATTCCCTATGGACCACCAGAGAATCAACAAAAAAGATCCACAGAATAGTAAGTAGCTACATAAACCAACAACTAAATAATCTTATGTACTTAATTTGATTCTTATCTGTTTATTTATTCATCATACTAATGTGCTATAGAAGGTAAAAGCTATGATATTTCAAAACTCCTATAAAAAAAAAAACCTAAGGAAGTTCTGCTGCCTTAATGGTTAGGAACTTCTCTGCCATCCCAACGTCAAGCAGTTCAAACTCACAAGTTGCTGCATAAAAGAAAAACAGGCAATCTCCTCCTGTGTGATTTAGGTTATTGTTACATGCAATTGAGTTGCCTGCCATTCATAGAGACCCTGTGTACAAGAGCTGTGGACCCTGCTCTGTCCTGAGCTAGTCTCACAGACACCATTACTCCTCAACCCTCTACCTCAGTCACCAACTCAATTCATCTTATCTAGGGTCTTCCTCTCTTATGTTGTCCTTCCATCCTTCCAAGCATAATACCATTTTACAAGGACTGGTTTCTTCTGGTCACATGCCCAAAGTCTGTGAGATGGATCTTCAAAATCCTTGCCTCATTGTTTCACCCTCTCACCAACAGGACTGACCTGTTGTTCTCTTGGCTGACCACGGTACGTTCAATGCTCTTCTCCAGCACCACAACTCAAAGGCATTAATTCTTCTCCTATCATCCTTAGTCATTGTCCAGCTCTCTGATGCATAGCATGTAACTGTGAAGACCATGTTCTGGATCACGTGCATCTCCCTCTGAAAATGTGCTTGGAGGGTCACCTATTAGTTGATTTTTATTGACCTACACATACCAATAACAACATAAAATATAAGAGGGAATGCTATGCAGCACTCAAGTGCAACAATTTTGAAAAATACTGTATAACATGTGAGTGGCCAGAGCATATTAGACTGAATGAGTTAACTCAGGTGTGTAAGAACAAATACTGTATAGGACTATTATTGTAAAATCAGAAGGATAACCAGTGAGATATGTGTGGACATACAGAGAGGAAAGTGAAAGGAACAGGAGAGCTGGGAGGGGAGGAGGAAATCACAGGATTGAAGAGCTCAGTGAATGGATGGAGGGAGTGGGAGAAAATGTACATGAATGAACCATAATATTAACAAAAAGAAATACACAAATAGCATTCAAACCTGTTGTTCATAGGGTAACTAAAAGTTGTAGTTGACTGGAGCGCACATAACAACAATAATGTAAGAAATACCCTACATTTTTGCAATGTCTTTAAATTAATTGTTTACATTCAAACTCTCTGAATGACCTATTGCTTCAATCAATCGAATCCTCCCCACCATCCCATTGGTTAAATAGACAAATGAATTTGAAAATAAAAAAAAGCAGTAAAAAAAAATCAAACTAACATGAAAAAAGTGAAAGTGAGGGAAGATGGGAGACTCTGAGATGAATAATTCCATTTCAGTCATCAAGAAAGCAGAATGAGAGCAGTGTGAGAGAATGAGACCCCAAAGAAAGAGGTGAGGATATGGACACAATCAAGTTACAAACCTTTCCTTGGCTCTTTAGAGCATTTCCCTTGTAGTATCAGAGCTATTGTTTTGATGGTGCCCATAATTTTCCTTTTAGTTTTATTCATTCATCTGTTTAAACTTAATACTCATTAAGGAATTATAAAACACCACCAGGTATTTTTGGGGTATTGGAAAAGTTACTGACTTAGTTTTCCTACTTGAAATAGACAACTGCATGCTAAGTGATTATGGCCACTCTTCATAGCATTGAAATAGACACCCAGCTTTTGGGATATAAAATCTTCTCATGCCAATTATATTTTATTACATTTTCAACATATCTTAATATTTGATACCTGATGCACACTCCACTAAGGATAAAACTCCTAAATAAAAACTCTAAGCTTTGTTATTGGCATTACTGTAAAACATGCCTTATTTTCATTCCACAGAAGTAGCAGGATTGTTACTCTCATCTTTTTTATTATATTGATTTGTTGTGTATAAATTACAGGTAAATCTTGATATTCATTTGGTTGACTCATTGACATATGAAGAAACTAGTATCCATTCATTTGGCCTTTAGAGGGGGAATAACTGCAGCTCTTTGCAAAGTGCTGTGAGATTCCCTCAAGCCCCACTCAGGACCACAGATAATCTATAGAAAACAAGCCTTCCAAGTGGCACTGGCCTCCCTTCAAATTTACAGACAATCATTGCTGATGTACACAGAAATAAAGTTCAAATTCATGATATAGTTCCTATTACTATTGGTAGAAGTAGTTGATTTGTTTCTGACTCACAGAGATCCTATATGCAACAAAACCAAACACTCTGCAATCCAAAACCAGCAACAAAATTGTTGTAATGCCTGAGTGCATTTAAGAATTTGAATATAATGACCTCCAAATACATACTTTTTAACCTATTTAATAAAATGAATTCTGATATAAGGTTAAGCACAACGTTGAATGTCATGATGGAGCAGCAGGGACAAGAACCTTCTGTCCTATTATGTATAAAGTTCTAGGAATTAGAACCAACTCCATGACACCTAATAAAAATACAAAAATGATGACAGAATTTTTTATAAGAACTAAAGAAATTGTCCATTAGTAAATGCATATTTAAAATCTGAACAACAATGTTGTTTTTGTTGTTGTTGCTAGGTGTCATCGAGTTGAGTACAACTTATAGTGACACTATGAAACCATTCTTGTCCTGTACCATCCTCACACTTTCTGACACACAAGAGCTTACTGTAGTAAATCATCAATCCTCATGGTTGATGACCTTTCTCTCCTTCACCAACCTTCCACCATTGCCAACATCATATTTTTCTCAAAGGAATAGCACTTCCTAGCAATATGTCCGAAGTATGTTAGGTGAAGCTTTATCATTTTTGCCTCCAAAGAGCATTCTTACGGACCCTCTCTATTTGTTTTCTTGGCCATCCATAGAATGTTCATTGCTCTTCTACAACACCACAGCTCAAAGGCATCAATTTTTTTTCTGTTATCCTTATTCATTGTCCAAGTCTCAGATGCATAGCTAGTAATTGGAAAGACCATGGCCTGAATCAGATGCATCTTAGTCCTCAAACTGACATCACTACTATGCAATACTTTGGAAAAGTCCCTAATTGCAGATCTTCCAGTGCAATGTACCTCCTTATTTCCTAACTGCTCATATCAAGGGTGCTAAATTGAATTCAAACAAGATGAAGCTGTTAACAGTTTCAATCTCCTCTCCATCCATCACGACACTGCCTACTGGTCCAGGGGTAAGAATCTTTGTTTCTTGATATTTAGATGCAATCCATACTGAAGGCTGCATTTCTTGGTCTTCTGTAACAAGTGCTTCAAATCCTCCTCACTTCGAGTAAACAAATTCTGTCATCTGTATAATGCAGGTTATTGATGAATCTCCCTCCAATCCTGATGTCACATTCCTCTTCATAGAATCCAGATTCTCAGATAATTTGCTCAGCATATAGATTGTACAGGTGTTGAGACATAATAAATCTCTGGTGCACTCCCTTTCCAAGTCCAAACCATGCAGAGCACAATCAAGTGCTCTGGGATTCCCATTCTTCTCAATGTCAGCAACAACTTTTCATAGTCAGTAAAGTACAAACAGACATTCTTCTGGTATCCCTTACTTTCAGTCAGGATTCATCTGACATCAGCAATTATATCCCTGGTACCACAGCCTCTTCTAAATCCCTCTTGAACTTCTGGAAATTCCCTGTGTACTGTTCAGCAGTTTTTGAATGATCTTCAGCAGTATTTTGCTAGCATGTGATATCAACAATATTGTTTGATAAATTCCACACTCAGCTGGATCACTCTTTTGGGAATAGGAACAAATATAGACCTCTTTCAATCTGTTGGCCAGACAGCTGTCCTCCAAATCTCCTGGCATAGACTGGTAAGTGCATCCAAGCCTGAATATGCTAATTGAAACAAGTCAACTGGTATCCCTTCAACTCCTGGGGTCTTTTTTTTTGCCAATGACTTCAATGCAGCTTCTACTTCCTCTTTCATTACCATTGGCTCCTGTTCATATGGCACTTCCTGAAATATTTCAGTGTCAATCAAGCCTTTCTGATATAGTCTCTCTGTGTTTTCCCTCCATCTTTTTTTTATGCTTTCTGGGTCATTCAATACATTTCCCATAGAATCTTTCAACATTGTGACACAAGGCCTAATTTTTTTTTCAGTTCTTTCAGCTTGAGAAATGCAGAGAAAGTTCTTACTTTTTTTATTCACCAATTCCAACTCTCTGCACATTCCATTATAATACTTTGCTTGCACATTCCATTATAATACTTCATTTTGTCCTCCTGAGCTGCTCTTTGAAATCATCTTTTCAGCTCTTTTACTTCAACATGTTTTCCTTTATATTTGGCTTCCCAATATTCCAGTGCAGTCTTCAGAGTCTCTTCTGACATCCATTTAGTTGTGGCTTTTTCTTTCTTCTCTGTTTTCATAATGAATTTTTTGCTTTCTTCATGGATTATATCTTTGGTATTATCCTACAACTCATCTGGTCTTCTATCATAGGTGTTTAAAATTCTGTCTAGTCCTGACTCTGAGTGAGCCTTTTAGCTTGATGAATTTGGATCCTGGTGCGTAAGTAATTGTGATTTACTTGAAAACTGGGGTAAACTGTTTGGACATTTCTAAATTGTGTTAACAATCAACTGTAAGCTGATTAATTGCATCTGATCTCTTATAATCAGCTTGTGTGGGAAGCTCTGTGTGGGCAAACAGGATCTGGTTGTTGGGCCTTTGTATGTAGAATTCAGTCTAGTTTTGCCTGTGAGTGAGCCTTTAGCTTGGTAAAGTTGGATCCTGTTGGGCATTTGTGATTTACTTGAAAACCGAGGTGTTAAAAATTTGGTTGGGCCTTTAGGCCTGCAACACTAAGGCCTGCTATTGATTGTGTTAAGAAAGAATATTGTTATAAGTGGTGCAGCATTTGTCTGTCAGTGTTCTGTACTGTAATTACTTGGGATTACTGTGATACTGATATCTTTGACACTGGTTTGTCAAATTCAAAAACGGTTTCCCATTGTAGACAGGTTTTGGTGGAGCCCCCTGGTTAAGACAGACTAGGAAACAGGATGGGCAATCTACTGCTAAATAACAGGCTTTTGAAAACCCTATGAACACTAAACAAAGAGAATAGTTATGTAGGGATTGGTAGAACCCAGATTAACTTGACAAATTTGAATTCTGGGAGGTACATGTTTGTGATTTACTTGAAAACCAGAGAAAACTGTTTGAACATTTCTAAATTGTGTTAGCAATCATGTGTAAGCTGATTAACTGTATCTGATTTCTTACAATCAGCTTGGGTGGGATTGTGTGGGCAAACAGGATCTGGTGGGTGGGCCTTTGTTAGTTTCAATGAAGAAAATAAATAACAGACATCATTTAACAATAGGTAAATGGAATGTTCGTAGCTTGAATGTTACAAAATTGGATAGTATTAAAAATAAAATGGAACGTATAAATATTGACATATTAGGCATTAGTGAGCTGCAGTGGATAAGCTATGACCACTTTGAATCAGATAATCATATACTATGCAGAGAATGAAGAAGAATGGTGTTGCATTCATAGTCAAAAGTCAAATTCAAGTTCTCTCCTGAAATACAATGTTGTAATAGGATAATACCCATATACGTACAGACATGATCAGTTAATACAACTATTATTCAAGTTGATACTCCTATATCTAATGGAAAAGAGGAAGAAAATGAGAATTTTTACCAAATTTTGTAGTCGGAAATTGACCGAGCATGCAATCAGGATGTGTTCATGATAATTGGTAACTGGAATGCAAAAGTAGCAAACAATGAAGAAGAAACAGTAATTGGAAAATATGGGCTTGGTGATAGAAATGAGGCTGGAAATAGAATGATAGAACTTTGTATTTACAATGATTTATTAATTGCAAATTCTTTTTCTAAAAGGCATAAAAGACAAATTTACATGTGAATTCCACCCAGTGGGCCGCATAGAAATATGATTGACTACAATTGTGAAGGAAATCAATGGAGAAGCTAAATATCAGCAGTCAAAACTAGGCCAGGGGCAGACTGGGGGCCAGATCATCTATTAATCATGTTGTGGTTGTTGTTATGTGCCGTCGAGTAGCCTGCGACTCATAGCGACCCTATGTACAACAGCCCTAAACTCCACTCTGTCCTGTGCCAATCGCACTGTCTCTGACACTCCCATCCCAATTATCC
>NW_006400001.1:3908020-3913367 GCF_000299155.1 Elephantulus edwardii
ACATTCATGGTTCTCACATTCCATGTCCCAATCACCAGTGTCTGCTTACAACTGTTCCTCTTCCTTTGTATTTCCATACTTGAAAACTCCACCTCCTTTGCCGTTTCTGTTATTTAAATGTGTTCTGTTTACTTATATGAAAATTCAATTTGAGGCCAAAGAAAATGAAAATAATTCTATAGAAACCAAGATATGATCTTGAATCAATTCCATCAGAATTTCATGATTATCTTAACTATAGAACAACAGTGAGAAGGCTAAACAAATAAAGAAATAAAAAGAGTAACACTGAGCCAAAAGATGTTGTTCTTGTGTGCTGTTGATCTTAGTTTAACAAATAGTGACTCTGTGAACAACAACTCTGAACCTGTCCTAACCTGTGCCATCCTCATCAACTCTGGAACACTTAAACCCATCTTGGGAGTCATTTTATCTAGAGGAGGGTCTGCCTCACATCGACTGACCTTCCGTATTTCCAAGCAGGATATTTCTTTCCAAGAATCACTCACACCTAATGACATGCACTAAGTATGTGAGACAAAGATTCATCATCTTTTCCTCTATGGAGCATTCTGGCTTCACCTACTCTAAGACCTATCTTTATTTTGGCAGTCCATGGGATAGTCAATATTCATCTCCAACAACCCAACTCAAAGGAATTGATTTTTCTGCTTCCATCTTTATTCATTGTCCAGCTCTCAAATGCATAGCAAGTGACTGAAAAGACCTTGGCTTGAATCAGGTATACTTTATTCTTCAAACTAACAGCGTTTCTACTCAGTAGTTTAGAGAGGCCCTTCACAGAAGACTTCCTCAGTGCAAAAAGTCTTTCGATTTCTTGACTGCTGCTGCTGCCAGGGTGTTGATTGTGGTTCTAAGTAAGATGAGATCATTGACCTTAAATCTTTTCTACATCTATCATGATGTTGTCTACATCTTCAGTGGGAAGGATTTTCATTTTCTTGTTGTTGAGATATAATCCATATTGAAGCCTACATTCTTTGATTTTCTGAAGAGCTTCAAATTCTCCTCATTGTCGGCAGCAAGTTTTTGTCATTGACATAACATGGTGCTAGAGAAAAGTATTGAATGTACCCTGGACTGCCAAGAAAACAAACAGATTCATCCTGGAGAAGGTTAAACTAGGCTACTCCTTGGAGGCAAGGATTCTGAGGCTTCGTCTGACATACTTTGGACATGTTGTAAGGAGAGACAGGTCCTTGGAGAGGAACATCATGCTTGGTAGCGTGGAGGGACAGTGCAGGAGGGGAAGACCCTCTATGAGGTGGACTGATTCAGTGACTGGGATAATCAGGATGGGTGTGTCAGAGGCCATGTGATTGGCACAGGATAGAGCAGGGTTTAGGGCTGTTGTACATAGGGTCACAAGTGACTCAACGGCACATAACAACAACAACAACATAGGTTACTGAGGATTCTTCCTCCTTTCCGGATGCCACATTCTTCTTTATAGAGTCCTACTTCTCTAATTATTTGTCCAGCATACAGATTGATAGCCTTGGAGAAAGAATACAGACCTGATGAACACCTTTCTTGTCTTTAAATCATGCAGTATTCTTTTGTTCTGTTAGGACAACAACTTCATAACATAATTATAGGTTTCACATAGGTGTGACTAGATATTCTGGGATACCATTTAGATTTTCTGGGATACTGTTAGCCATTGTTTGTTATGACAAGGCAGTCAAATACATTTGTATAGTCAACAAATTAAAAAAAAATAGGCATTTTTCTGTTATTCTATGCTTTCTATCAAGATGATGTAACATCAGCAATGATATTTCTAGTGTCATGATCTCTATTAAACCCAGCTAAGACTTCTGGAATTTTTCTGTCAATGAACTGTTCTAGTTGATTGGATGGTCTCCGGCAATATTGTACTTACATGTGATACTAATGATCCTATTCAATACTTTCTACATTCTGTTGAATCACCTTATTTGGAAATGGAAACAACTACAGATTTATAGCCAGTCAGTTGGCTATGTGTCTATCTTCCAATGTTTTTGTCATAGACTCATGAGCACTTCCAGGGGGGATGTAAGGATCCAGATGATAGGTCTAGTAACATTAACCAGGGTCCAGACATGGAGATATATGGAGAAATGAAGAGATGCAAAGAATAGAGTGAGAACATTGACCACACAGGTAATCATAGTTCCAGAAGAAAACAATGAAAATAATGACTTAAAATTTCCCTAAAATTAAGACATCAAACCAAAGTATTAGGAAATTTAGTGAGTCAAAATTAAGAAGAAAACAAAAACAAACAAACAAAAAAGAGATTACTTCACTCAATTAATCTCAATGTTAGTAGAAAAGATCTTACGAATTTTCAGAGGGGAAAGATTCTCAAACAAATGAAAATCACTTTATTGTAGGACCATAAATGACCTCCAAGATACAGTGCAATCAAAAAGCAAGAGCAATCTTTAATGCGCTGGAAGAAAACAATTGTCAGCTTCAAATTGTAAACCCTACTGAATTGTGAAGACAACATTTTTAAGCAAATGTATTTATAATTATTATTAGCTCATTTACCACCAGCAGACCATAACTGAAAAAGTGAAGGGATATTTTAGGTGAAAAAAGAATAAAGGATAAATATGCAAAAAGGAATGGAAAAGAAAAAGCAAATTTTTTTCTCTAGCTTTTTTCATGTTTCATTATAATACTTTCCTTTATCTTCCTGTGCTGACCTTTGAAATGTTCGGTTAAGCTCCTTAATTTCTTGATTTCTTCCCTTTGTTTTGCTTCTAGGTGCTCTTTGCAATATTCAGAGTCTCTTCTGAAATCCATCTTGGCCTTTTATTCCTTCTTTGTGTTTCTAATTATCTTTGGCATTCTTCATGAATAATATTCTTGATGGCCTTACACAGCTCATCTGGACTTCACTCAAAAGGGTTGAACTCTACTGACATTTTTAAGCTGAAGGTACTGAAGACCAAATTCAAGCTTTGAGTTGCAATATTTAAGGATGCTGTGGTTGTTTGTTGTTATGTGCCGTCCAGTCGCTTGCGACTCATAGCGACCCTATGTACAACAGCCCTAAATTCCGCTCTGTCCTGTGCCAATCGCACTGTCTCTGACACTCCCATTCCAATTATCTCAGTCACTGAATCAATCCACCTCAGAGAGGGCCTTCCCCTCCTGCGCTGTCCCTCTACCCTTCCAAGCATGATGTCCTTCTCCAAGGACCTGTCTCTCCTCACAACATGTCCAAAGTATGTTAGAAGGAGCCTCAGAATCCTTGCCTCCAAGGAGCCACCCGGTTTAACCCTTTCCAGGACAAATCTGTTTGTTTTCCTAGCAGTCCATGGTATTCTCAATACTCTTCTCCAGCACCACAGCTCAAAGGCATCAATTCTCCTTCTATCCTCCTTGGTCATTGTCCAACTCTCTGATGCATAACAAGAGATTGCAAAGACCATGGCCTGTATCAGATGCACCTTAGTCTCCAGAGAGACACCACTGCTCTTCAGTACTTTGGAAAGGTCCCTAACAGCAGACTTTCCCATGGCAATGCGCCTTTTAATTTCCTGGCTGCTGCTATATGCAGACTATTGAATGAAATGGGAAGCATCAGAAGAAGATAAAAGGAGTACACAGAGTCACTGTACCAAAAAGAATTGGCTGACAGAGAAGAATATCATGAAACCACATATGACACAGAGGCAACGATGATGAAAGAGAAAGTTCAAGCTATTCTGAAAGAATTGGCAAAAAAAAAGAGCCTCAGAAATTGATGGACTACCAATTGATATATTTCAACAAATAGTTGCTGCCCTGAACATATTTACCAGGTTGTGCCAAGAAATCTGGAGAACAACCACCTAGCCAACTGACTGGAATTAATTCATATTTATTCTCATTCCAAAATAATGATGATCTGTTAAAGTCTGGAAATTATTGACTAATATTACTACTATACCATAAGCAAGCAAAATCCTGCTAATGATCATCCAAAAGTGATTGGAACATTAGATTGACAGAAAACTACCAGAAATACAAGCTGGGCTTAGAAGATGCTGCGACACTAGTGATATGCAAATATCAGACAGAAATTAGCTGAAAGCAGAGAGTACCAGAGGAATGTCTATCTGTGTTTCATTGACTATTGCAAACACATTTGACTGTGTGGTTCACAACAAATTGTAGCTAACCTTGAGAAGAACAGGAATCTCAGGGCACCTGAATGGTCTCATTTGAAACCTTGACTTGGACCAGGAGGCAGTCATAAGAAGGAGGAAACACTGTATGGTTCAAAATCAGGACAGGAGTGCAACAGAGATGTCTGTCTCTATATATTTTAAATCTATATGAAGAACAGATCATTCAAGAGGCCAGACATGATGAGAAGAAATCAGGATTGGAAGAATACTCATCAATAGCCTGTCTTTTGCAGATGACAAAATTTCTATGAAATTCATGTAAAAAATGGACTATTCTTTTTAAAATTAAGTTATATGCAATTTTATCACTGAAATAGAGTTGTTTTTTAAACTAAAAAAGTAAGAGTGAATCTAAAGGAATTGTAATCTCATAAAACAGTTATAGTAATTTTTGGTGTGATGTTTAAGATTTCTCCATACAACTGTAGAAATTAGACAATAAATAAGAAAAAGAGAAGAATAATTTATGTCTTTAAATAATCACGTTCTAAATGAGACTGTCAAATTAATAAATATTCTTTTTAAAATAACAACCTGTTTTTGAATTGAAGTCAAAGTGCCCCTTCGTAGAAAAATTGTTAGTCTTTTTCTCACATAATTTGGGCATCTTATCAAGATAGGTCCCTAGAAAAGGTGGATAATCAGAGAAATAGAGCAAGGTCCTAAATGAATCACACCATTACTTCAAAATTGGGTTTCAGCACAAAGGAATTTAAGAGAATGACATAGGGTCAAGCATGGTTTAGATCTGCTGTTCATAGTGTTAATATGAGTCTCTGGTGGCTTAGTGATAAAGAATCATGCTACCAATGCAGAGATACACAGTTTGAATCCACCATTGGTTCTGCAATACAAAGATGGGTACTCTCCTCTCCTGTGATATATTGCCTTTGAAAAACATTGGAGGGTTACGGGTTGGTTCCAACTCAATGACTCACAACAGCAATACCTACAACTAAAACAACACAGGATATCAATTATTTGGTAGTAATACCACGTTCTGCACAACTTTATTACATCTAACTCCAGAGTGATTTTTTTTATAAAATTACTGAAGGCACTGAAGATATGACAAGGTATTGTTGCTTAGCTTACATTAGTTGTTATCTGTCAATTTATCTAAATTAGTAACATAATTGAAATACAAGATAAAA
>NW_006400001.1:3914629-3915133 GCF_000299155.1 Elephantulus edwardii
ATGACAATTTCAGACTAAATAGAAGCATATAATGAAGTTTCATAAAATAAAATTAAAGCTGACAGGAAAAAAGAAAAGATAGAAAAAGTATTATAGTAAAATCAATTCACAGTCTTCACACAATGATTGATAAATCAAAGAAAAAGCAAATTATTAACTATCTGTTATATATTTTGTCTGCTCTTCATTAAGTTGTTTGCTTTTCTTTAAAGATATATAAGATTGGACTGCATATTCTAGATCTTAGACCTTAACTGAGGAGATCTTTGGGGGCTGTTGTTTGAGTACACCAGGAGCTTCTCATGAGAAAGATGAGGCCTTCTGCGTCAGGAGCTAACAACTTTGGCCATCATGAGGGGTATTTCTGTCCTGTCCTGTGTGGTAGGTAGCTGACTTTTAATTGACTCAGGAGCAGTGGGTTTGATCTTAGAAAACCTTTATTAGATTCCCATTTTACAGAACATTTTTCCCAATCTGTGACTTATCCTAACACTCTCCTTAAGA
>NW_006400001.1:3915633-3918089 GCF_000299155.1 Elephantulus edwardii
TATATATTAATTATAGAAATAATTAGTTGTCCTGGTGGCATTTATTGAGAAGCACAAGGTTTTGTTTTGTTATGTTTTAATTCTTCTAGCTCTGAAATGCCACCTCTGTCATATTTTAAGTTTACATGTTGTTGTTGTTGTTGTGTACTGTTGAAAACATAGCTAACCCTCCAGAGGGTTTTCAGAGACAGTTAGTTAATTGTACAGGGTGGTGGTGGGGGGAGATTACCCATCTTTCTCCCGCAGAGTGGCTGGTGGATTCGAACTGTGTACCTTCAGGATTGCAGCAAAGCTTCTGGGTCTTCATTTCTGGAGTGCCTGTAGGAGCGAGGATCTGTTTTGTAGAAAAGAAGGCTACAGAAAGAATACCTGATTCAATTGCAAGAAATACCATGTCTCTGAATACATCCTAGCCTTGTGAGTTATGAGAATAAGAAAATAATTTTGCCACCTAACTAGAATTCAGATCAAACGAGATGTGCAAATAGAATTCCTAAAACAGAGCAGATATGAAATAATTGTAAACAATCAATCATCATTGTCATCAACTTTATTTTTTAAATTGACATTTTAATGAAAGTTTATAGAGACATTGGCTTTCTATTTATTCATTGTTGCACATCTTACTCCCTGCCCACCCCTCCCCTCCCCCAGTTGTTTTTTTCTCTTTGAAAAGTAAAAACAATAACAACAACAACAAAAACCCTTTTATTAATATGCTACCCCCTCAGAGACTTCCCTATGAAGCTCTCATTCTGGACTCTTGTCATGAAAATAATACCATTAATTTTATTTTAATCATCATCTATTTAAAAGGCATCAATTTCTTTGGATAATAATTTCTATTTTTTTAGGAATAGTAATTTTTAGGATTTACTTTAGAAAAAAAGAGAAATATGCTTTCCTTATGCTTCATGTGCAAAGACATTTGACTGTGTGGATCATAATAAACTGTGGCTGACTTTGAGAAGAATGGGAATCCCAGAACACTTGATCATGCTAATGTGAAACCTATTCTCAGATCAGGAGGCAGTTGTCAGAACAGAGCAAGAAAACACTGCATGGTTCAAAATTGGGAAGGGTATATGACAAGAATGTGCCCTATCTCCATACCTTTTCAATCTATATGCAGAACAAATTGTCCAGGATGCTGGACAATGTTTGAGGAGAAATGTGGTATCAGAATTGGAGGAAGATTCATCAACAATCTGCACTATGCAGATGACACAACCCTACTTTTTAAAATGAGGAGGACCTGAAGTGCTTGTGGCAGAAGATCAAAGACTGCAGCCTCCAATATGGATTGAGACTTAATACCAGAAGATAAAGATTCTCACCACAGGACCAATTGGCAATGTCATGATAGCTCATGAAGAGATTCAGATTGTTAGCAGCTTTAGTTTGCTTGGCCCCACAATCAATACTCTTGGCACCAGCAGCCAAGAAATTAAAAGACATATTATGATGGGGAAAGTCTACTGTTAGGGACCTCTCCAAAGTACTGAAAAGCAATGATGTCACTCTGGAGACTAAGGTGTGCCTGATACAGGCCATGGTCTTGCAATAACTTCCTTTGCATCAGAGCTGGACAATAACTAGTGAGGATAGAAGGAGAATTGATGCCTTTGAGCTGTGGTGTTGGAGAAGAGTATTGAGTGTACCATGGACCATTAAGAGAAGATTCATCCTTGAGAGGGTGAAACCAGGCTGGCTGCTCCTTGGAGGCAAGGATTCTGACATACTTTGAACATGTTGCAAGGAGGGACCAGTCTTTAGAGAGGGACATCATGCTTGGGAGGCTGAAGGGGCAGCACAGGAAAGAAAGACCCTCTATGAGATGGATTAGTTCAGTGACTGGGATAATAGGGAGAGGTGTGTCAGAGACAGTAAGATTTCAGATAGAGGAGAATTTAGGGCGTCTGTACATAGGGTTGCAATGAGTTACAGAACACTCGATGGCACACAAAAACAACAACATGTGTTATATCACCTTATATGTTTTTCATGACGGTATTTATCAGTGCTTTTTATTTGTGTTTACATGTATATTGATGGATTTTAGTTCATTTATTGCATGATTTACTGTTTTTCACATACACACACACATATAAAGAGAAATATGAAGTGAAAGGAACAGATTTATATGAAGAGAAATATGGTATGAAAGAAAGCACTAGTGAATACATATGATTCAAATTAAGTAGCTACTCAGTAGGAGAAAGAGGGGCAAACTCCTTCTGTGAGATTTACTGCCTTTGAAAACCCCCTGGAAGTTCAGCCATGAGTCTATTTCAACTGTGTGATGGCATACAACAACTGACTGTGTATAAGCATAGTGACATCCATCATGTGAATGATATACACATTTTCCATCATGGAGTTAAAGCATAAAACATTATTACCTAAGCAATATTTTTGCTTTTTTTAAGGTGAAGACATTAGGTCATATTGTTGTT
>NW_006400001.1:3918784-3920013 GCF_000299155.1 Elephantulus edwardii
GACTCATAGCAACCCTATGAACAAAAGGCTTGAAGCCCTGCTACATTTATCAAAGTTCATAGAGTTTCCAGAGGTATGTTGTTTAGGATGTAGATATCATTCCTGCTTCCAAACCTAGGTCACATAATCTGGCTATGAGAGGAAACACTTGGAAAGCTCCAGAGCCACTATTTGAATTCAGTTCTATTCAAATCTCCAAAACTATTTATTCTTCTGTGCTAAAACCTAGAGAATAATGGCTGTGTGACTCCAAAGTTAAATTTTTATATCCATATGATCTCTGTGAATATTTTTATCTGCATTTCAGCGATCATCTTAAACATAAACATATGCATAGTCTCGATGATTGCCTTATAACTCAATGCTGGTGTTCTGTTTTCAGGCTCATATTTGAATTTGTTGTCAACAACACTGGCATCTAGGGAATAACTAAAGTGACAGTCTTTAACTTTTATCACAGTGTTTCACAAATTGGCATCTACAGACCCCTGAGGACCATCACACTCCAGTTGATAAATGTTCATTGAATAAGCAAATGATTAAGTTCTCCTCAGAGAATGGAATTCAGAGCTGGCAGCATTGGGGACTTGCTCTTTCCCCAAACGCTCCCCATCCATCAGAGAGTGACAAGAGGAACTTTTCAGTTTCAAGTCATATGTTCCATAGCTTTGAGAAACTAGACCAAGAAAAGCCTTGGGTGAGGGCATTGAAGTACCCAGGAGATTGAACAACAAATGGGGATAAACTCAATGCTGTTGAATCAATTCTGATTCACAGAGATGCTATAGGACATAGAAGAACTGCCTCATTGGATTCCGAATGCTGGAGATCTTAAAGGGACATACGACCTTATTTTTTTCTCCCTCAGAGCAGCTTGGGAATTCTGACAACCATGGTTTCAGTTGGCAGTATACTGAACCATCAGGATTCCTGTTGGAAACAAAAGCACCTATAGAAATAAAAAGACAAATTGCATTAGGGAAATCTGTTGTTGGGAGTCTCTCCAGAGTACTGAAGAGCAACAATGTCAGTCTAGAGACTAAGGTGTACCTGATCCAAGTATGTCTTTACAATTAAATGCTATGCATTAGAAAACTAGACAATCACTAAAGATGACAGAAGAAGAACCAATGACTTTATGTTGTGGTAATGGAGAAGAATATCGAATATACCATGGACTCCAAAGAGAATAAACAGGTCTGTCTTGGAGAAGGTGAAGCCAAGTTGCT
>NW_006400001.1:3923233-3924433 GCF_000299155.1 Elephantulus edwardii
TCATACTTGTCTCCAAAGAACACTCTGGCTATGCCCTCTCCTATCTGTTCATTCTTTTGGCCGCCCATGGCCACACCAAAGCTCAAAGGCATCAATTATTTTTCTTTCATCCTTATTCATTGTCCAGCTCTCAGATGCATAGCTAGTAATCAGAAAGCCTATAGCCTGAATCAGATGAACAAACTGACATCACTACTCCTCAATAATTTGGAAACGTCTCTAACTGAAGATTTTCCCATTGCAATGTGTCCCCTTATTTCCTGACTGCTTATACCAGGGGTGTTAATTGTAGATCCAAACAAGATGAAGCTGTTGACAGTTTCAATCTTCTCTCTACCCATCATGACACTGCCTATTTATTGGTCCAGTGCTAAGAATCTTTATTTTCTTGATATTGAGACACAATCCATACTGATGTCTGCATTCCTTGATCTTCTGCAACAAGCATTTCAAGTCCTCCTCACTTTCAGCAAGTAATCTGTCATTTGCATAATGCAGATTATTGATGAGTCTCCCTCCAATCTTGATGCCATATTCCTCTTCATAGAATCCAGTTCCTCAGATAATTTGCTCATCATAGAGATTGAAAAGGTATGGAGATAGAATACAACCCTGATACACTGCCTTCCCAAATCCAAACCATGTAGTGCTCCACTGCTCCATTAGCACAACAGCCTCCTAATCCAGGCATTAGTTTCTCATAAGCACAATAAAGTGCTTTGGGATTCCCACTCTTCTCAATGTCAGCAACAACTTGGAACAATTCACACAGTCAAGTGCCTTTGCATAGTTAATAAAGCACAAATAGACATTCTTCTGGTATTCCTTACTTTCAGCCAGGATCCATCTGACTCAACAATGATATCACTGGAGTCACGGCCTCTTTTAAATCCTACTTGAACTTCTGATAATTCCCTCTCTATGTACTGTTACAGCCATTTGTTGAATGATCTTCAGCACTATTTTGCTTACATGTGATATCAGTGATATTCGATAACTTCCACTTTAGTTAGATCACTATTTTTGGGAATGGGAACAAATATGGACCTCTTACAATTCATTGGCAAAACAGCCATCCTCCAAATTTCCTGGCATAGACTGGTGAGTGTATCCAAGGTTGCATCGGTTAATTTAAATAAGTCAGTAAGTCAATTGGTTTTCTATCAATTCCTAGGGCCTTATTTTTTGCCAATGCTTCAA
>NW_006400001.1:3924668-3932206 GCF_000299155.1 Elephantulus edwardii
CAGCTATCTCACTTCAGCATGTTTTCCTTTAGATTTGGCTTCTCAATGCTTCAGAGCAATCTTTAAAATCTCTTCTGGCATCCATTTTGATTTTTAATTCCTCCTCTGCTTTGTAATGACCTTTTGTATTTATAATGATTTAATCATTGCAAATACCTTTAAAAAAATACACAAAAGACAACTTTACATGTGGATTTCACCTGATGGGCTGCATAGCAATCATATTGACTACATTTGTGGAAGAAATCATTGGAGAAGCTGAATAGCAGTAATTAAAACGAGGCCAGGGGCAGACTGTGTGTCAAATCAGCAATACTTTTATGCAAGTTCAAATTGAGGCCAAAGGAAATGAAAATAAGTCTACAGGAACCAAGATATGATTTTGGATAAATTCAATCTGCATTTCATGTTCATCTTAAAAATAGGTTTTAGGCATTGAACACCGATGACAGAAAACCAGATGAGTTGTGGGATGACATCAAGGATACCATCCATGAAGAAAGCAAAAGGTTTGTCCCTGTTAGGATCTGCAAATTTGAAAAGAAACCTTGGTTCTGTAAATAAAGAAGAATCAAAACAGCTTTGATTCTTGATGAAGTAAGACTTAATCTTATTTGGACTCACAGTAAACATACCTGGAACCAGGAGACAGGAGATCTGGAGACTTACTGCATTGTGAAAGTTTGTTGTCAGAGACCTCTTCAAATTTCTGAGGATCAATGGTGTCAATTTGAAGACTAAGATGTGCCTGATTCAAGTTATGGATTTTTCAGTCACTTTCTATACATCTGAGAGCTGGACAATGAATAAGGATGACAGGAGAAGAATTGAGATGAGGTGTTGGAGAAAAGTGCTGAATATTTTATAAACTGCCAAAAGAGCAAACATATTTCTTGGAGAAAGAGCTGTCAGAGTGCTCCTTTGTGGCTAAGATAGCAAAGCTTCACCTCACATTCTTTGGATATATGGTTAGGAGAGACTATTCTTCGACAGTGATATCAAGTTTGGGAACGTAAAGGGTCAGCAAATGAAAGAAAAACCCTCAACCAGATGAACTGACACAGTGATTGCTGTAATGGGCTCAACTTTGTCAGAGGTGATGATGAAGGCAGGGGATAGAACAGAGTTCATATCTGTTTTTCAGAGGGTCACTATGAATCATACACAACAGCACCTACCAACAACAACATGGATTACTAAGTAGAGACTTGAATAGTGCTTTATTTAAAACACCTTAAAAAGTGTATACAATGTGAGACCCAAGTTTATAGCGGCTTTGTTCACAATAGCAAGGAGTTGGAAACAACCTAAGTGCCCATCAACAAATGAATAGCTAGAGAAGCTCTGGTATATTCACACAATGGAATACTATGCTGCATCGAAAAACAAGGTACTCATGCAATATTATTCAAAATGGGTGACCCTGGGGGACATTATGCTGAGTGAAGTATCTCAGTCACAAAAGGACAAATACTACATGGTGTCACTGTTATAAAACAGGACTGACCTTGGGGTTGGGGGGAGACTGAGAAAGATGAATTCAATAGTGTACACTGCATTGAAACAGATGAGGGACAAAACTGTTTAAAAGGGGTATGTGATTTGGTATTTTTGCCATGACAGGAGTCTAGAGAGAAGGCTGCACAGTGGAGTGGACCTGGGAGAGGGATTGTAAAACAATGAAAGAATTTTTCTTTTACTTTTCCAGGAGGGTAGTGTACTAGGGGGTAGGGTTGGGAGGGGAGAAAAGTGCAATAATGAATGAATGTAAATCCAAAGTCTCTGTAAATTTTCATTGAAATGGATAATAAATTTAAAAAAAAATGTAAGTTATGTGAATGAAGGGAAACCTTTCTTATTAATAAAACTTTGTTATTAACAAAAAAGTGCATATATGTGTGTATATATATGTGTGTGTATATATGTGTATATAGATACATACATATATACATACATATATACACATACACATACATACATACGTGTGTGTGTGTGTGTGTGTGTGTGTGTGTGTGTGTGTATATAAATATATAAATACAACTTTTTAAGTTGGCCACTTCCGTAAATAGCTTGCCTCTGGAAATGCTATGAACCTAGAGAAAGGATGAAAGTCACACAGCTTCAGAGCTGATGTATATAGGGTTACTATGAGTCACAGGTGACTCAATAGCGCATAACAACAACTACATATAAAAACCTATATAAAAGCCTATATAAAACTATTTAATAAAGAAACACAAGTATACCAATATTTACTTTGCTTAAGATTTAAAAGATTCCTCTTTCCCACCATATTATTCCTTCCTTAAAAAAACAAAACAAACAAACAAAACAACAAACAAACAAAAACAACACAAAACCACCAGAACAGTTGCCTTTAACTTGTGAGAACTGAACATTCCCAACTCTCTGATAGGAGTGTTGATGCTCAACTAGACAGACTTCCTAGCTGGCCATGGCTTCTTGCTCTCCTAAAACTGCTTACACTTCCAGGGAGTGAGTTTTCCTTCTGTGGTTTCTGTCCCTAGAAGATAAGTGTCCTAAAATAGACCTGCCATTTCTTTTCTCCTTCCTTCTCATTCTCCAGTAACCATCTGTGAGATGAACCTAAAGTTCTTCGAGTGGAAGGAGTTTATTTCACTTATCCAGCTCTCCTATAGACCTTACTTTTGAAATGAGAAGAATACGTTTCATTAGACTTTGGTTCTAAATTGCATTCCCTAAATTTACTTTGTCAGAAGCTCTGTTTGGGGTGGACAATTGGACACCTGACTGGCAATTAACAAAGCTAATATCTTGTCACATTTCATTAGATCCTTATTTCTAGTTTCTATGTTTTATGACATGGAAAGAAAAAGGAAGGAGTCTTACGACCAATAATCTCCAGTACCAGATTTTAATATTCTTCCTACGTCACACTCAATCTTTTCTTTTCTTGCTTAGATGCCAGGTAGAGATAACAGCATATATGGATGATCTGTTTCTGAAAGGCAAAATATCTTAGAATTTGTGTGAATGAGCAAAGTGGTGTGTGAGAAGTCCATCTGAAAATATAAACTGCACTGAAATCAAGGAGATGGCATTGGAACAGACAGGAAAACAGTGATTTGTCAGGAAAATTTGCTTCCACAGTCTACTCTGTGATTTCCTCTGATATCTTCTCAAATACTACTCACACATAAAGTTAAAGAAGATGTTCAAATAGAGAATGGAAATTCATTTTATTTCCACTTTTCTTTCTTATTTTCTTTTTGTTTTCTATACACTAAACTGAGACATATGCTTTCAGTGATCCAGATCCTAAAAAAGGAAAACCTAGGCTTAATCCATGAAAAGGGACGGAGATAAGGCCAGAGTGTCCACGGGGGTTGGGGGTGAAGACGTCTACCTGCATATCAGCATATCTAGGAATGCTGACGCTCAATAAATTGTGGGTTGCCAGTGTTGAAAAAAAAAAATCAGGGACAGAAGAAGGCCAGTGTAACCTTGTTTGTAATGAGGCAAAACCTTGGGGACACCTGGGATAGTTAGTGTATGTTTGAAAATGCATTTTCTAAGAATTTAAAAGTACACAAGAATTTATACTCAAAATCCTCACATCTGAGCTTGCATATGGATCCTCAGACTCTATCAAAAGGAATATCATCATAGATACAGAAGATGTGGATGCAAATTGAGATATTAAAATAAAATAATTCTCTAAGTTAAACCAAATGTACAGAAGGAGAATTTTGAGTTGTAGTACTAGAAAAGAATATTAAATATATCATGAACTGCTAGAAACTTGCCCTGCCCTAAACCAGTCTCACTAATTCCAACACAACTACCCCCCATTGCCCCAGTTACTGTATAAATCCATCTCATTTGGGGCCCTGTGCTACCCCTCCACACTTCTGAGCATGATGTTTTTCTCCAAGGACCTGTCTCTCCTCACCATGTGCCCAAAGTAAGTGAGACAGAGCTTCAAAATTCTAGCCTAGAAGGAGGAACTTGGATTCATCCTTTTGAAGACAGACTTACTTGTTTTCTTGGCAGTCCGCAGTATGTTCAAAACTCTTCTCCAGCACCACAATTTGAAAGCATCATTTGTTCTTTTGTCATCTTTAGTCGTTGTCCAGCTCTCTGATGCATAGCAAGTAATGGTGACGACCATGGTCTGGATTGGGCGTATGTTAGTCTCTTGACTGACAGCATTGCTCTTCAGTACTCTGAAGAGATCCCTGATCCCTGACTGCAGTTTAAAAAAAAAAAAAAAAGGTGACTGAACAGAGTGTAGAAAGGTGACCAGAAAGAGTGTAGAAATTATTGAACAATATCACTAATATCACACACAAGCGAAATCTTGCTGAAGTTTACCCAGAGACAACTAGAACAGTACATTGACAGAGAACTCACAAAAATACAGGCTGGGTGTAGAAGAGGTCGTGGCACTACAGTCATTTTTGCCAATGTCAGATGAATCTTAACAGAAAGTAAAGAGTACCAGAGGAATGTCATACTGTGTTTCATTGATTATTCAAAGGCATTTGACTGTGTGATCACAAGAAATTGTGGCTAACCTTGATAAAAATGGGAATAACAGAACACTTGATTGTGCTCATGCAAAACCTATACCTGGATCAGGAAGCAGTCTCCGAACAAAGCAAGGAAACACTGCATGGTTCAAAATCAGAAAAGGAGTGTGTCAGGGATCTATCCTATCTCCATACCTTTTCAATCTGTACACAGAACAGATCATTCAGGAAGCAGGGCTTTATGAGGAGGAATGTGGCATCAGGATTGTAGGAAGATTCATCAACAACCTACGTTAAGCAGATGACACAACCTTGATTGCTGAAACTGAAGAGGACCTGAAACACTTGCTCTAGAAGTCAGGAACTGTCATCTTCAATATGGATGGAAGATCAATATCAAGAAGACAAAGATTCTCACCACTGGGCAATTGGAAGCATCATGATAGATGGAGAAGATATTGAGGTTAACAATTACAGCTTGCTCAGCTCCACAATCTACACTCATGACACCAGTAGCCAAGAAATCAAAAGAAGAATTGCATTGGAAAAATCTCCTGTCAGATTTGTCCTAGAGAGGTTGAAACCAGACTGTTCCTTGGAGGCAAGGATTCTGAAGCTTTGTCTGACATACTCTGGGCATGTTGCAAAGAGGAACTAGTCCTTGGAGAGGGGTATCATGCATGTGAAGGTGGAGGAACAGTGCAGGAAAGAAAGACCCTCGATGTGATGGATTGACTCAGGATAGAGCAGGGTTCACAGCTGTTGTACATAGAGTCACTATGAGTCGCAAGCTATGGCACATAACAAGGACAACATATGATTTGTAACTTATAAGCAATTCATGGAAGATTAAATTGCCCACTGAAGGTGGCTTAATTGAAAACTTGGTGAAAATACTTTGAAAGCTAAATCTCATAAACTCAAAAACACAAAATCCTTGTCATTGAATTAGAACCACCTTATAGCTGTCCCTCCAGCCAATTTTTAGTGACACATGAGGGGATTGTCCATCTTTCCCCTGAGAAGCAGCTGGTGGATTTGAATCGCGTTTGATGGTGGCCTAGTGGGTAAGGAGTTGCACTGCCAACCTATAGACATGACATAGAGTTGAGAAAGAAAAGATTGTTTCTAGGCATATGGAAGTAGCCACACCCAATTAATATCTAAAATGTATTAATCCTGGAACTTGTTACAGGAGCAAGAGTCTCTGTGTAACCTGGTAGGAGTGACAGCTAAGTAAATACAGGGTACAAAGAAATGGATGAACATTTACAAGCAAGCAATGAGAGTCTAATATTATTTTGAGGCCTCTCTGCATCATTACTCTTAAATAAAATGAAAAGGAATGAGTGTTAATGCACATGTAGGATTACACTACTGGTTCTATTTGTATGAAAGCTGTCATTCATACAAAGGAGGTAATAATGTGGAGATCAGATTGGCTCACTGGAGCACAGCAATAGCAAAGAAAAGCCTCAAATGATTTGCACAGAAGAAAGAAAAGGAGAGTAAAATTGGTCTCTTTTTTAAAAAGTCAGCCTCATTTTCTTCACTTAGTCTTACTAGAAGCTATTTTAAAAAATCCTTTTCACCAAAATATTTAATTCATGAATTAATTCATGAGGGATAAATGAAGACATTTTTAATTTCTTGTGAAAGTGAGAATGTGAATTATTACTTTTTAATTTTTTTAGGATCACCATCAAAATTACTCTGAAGGAGACTTCTGTATTTTAAACGCACTGCGATCTCCTTTATATCTTCCAAATTGAAGCAAGTGCACAGATACAGCTATCATCAACATCCATATGACATCCTTACTCCTGGGATGCATTTGAAGTCATGGACCTTTGCTTCTTGCGTGGTTATTTCAACAGCAAACACACTTTAGTGACTCAACTTTCCTTGCATGTTCCTGATTCATTTCAATTGTTGTTGTTATGTACCATCAAGTTGCTTGCAACTCATTGAGTGACCATAAGTACAACAGCCCTAAACCCTGCTCTATCTTGTGCCAACGTTATTGTCTGTGACATACCTATCCCCATTACTCCAGTCAATGAGTCAATTATCTCATCGAGGATCTTCCTTTCTGGCTCTGTCCCTCCGGTCATCCTTTCCAAGCATGACAGCACTGTCCAAGGACTGGTCCCTCCTTGAAACATGACTGCAGCATGTCAGACGAAGCCTCAGAATCCTTCCCTCCAAGGAACAGCCTGTTTTCATCCTCCCTAGGTTGAACCTGTTTGTTCTCCTAGCGCTCATGGAATATTCAATACTCTTCTCTAGCACCACAATTCAAAGGTATTCATTCTCTTTCTACAATCCCTAATCATTGTCTAGCTTTCTGTTGCATAGTAAGTAATTGCAAAGACCATGGCCTGAATCAAGCACACATTAGTCTCCAGACTGACATCATTGCTCTTCAGTACTTTGGAGACATTTCTGACAGACTTTCCCAATGCTATTCATGTTTTTATTTCCTGTCTGCTGGTAACAAGAGTGTTGACTGTGGAGCAAAGCAAACTGAAGCTGTTAACAATCTCAATCTTTTGATCATCTATCATGATGCTATCAATTGGCTCAGTGGTGAACATACTTGTTTTCTTGATGTTGAGCTTCAATCCTTATTTAAAGGTACAGTCCTTGACATTCTGCAACAAACACTTTCATTTCAATTAGTTTTACAAAATATGCAAGTATGCATGACATGTACTTTTCACTTGTTTTTTAGAGGGAACCACCACCACCAGAAACAGCGTGGGTCCAAGCCGAGACCAGGCACCACAGAGGACTCCCACAATAGCTTCTGACATGCCTCCAGGTAACAAGCCCCAAGGCGGAGCCTAAACTGGTTGGGAGGAGCAAGTAAGAGACAGAGGGAGCCACTGCCGCCAGAAGTAGCATAGGCTCAAGCCGAGACCGGGCAACACAGAGGACTCCCACAATAGCTTCTGACACTCCTCTAGGTAACAAGCCGAAGGCGGAGAAAGAAAACACAATCTATACAGGAGTTCTACAGGA
>NW_006400001.1:3932697-3933131 GCF_000299155.1 Elephantulus edwardii
GAATGTAGGAAAATTAGAAATTGTTAAGAAAGAAATGGAACGCAATAAATATTGACACACTAGGCATTGGAGAGATGAGATAGACTGGCATGGGGCATTTCGAGTCAGATGATCATATGATATATTATTCTGGAATATGAAAAGGTGAGGAAAAATGGAGTTGCTTTCATAGCAAAAAAGAAATTTCTAGGTCCATCTTGAAGTACAACATTGTGAGTGATAGGAATATATCCATACACTTACAAGGAAGTCCAGAGAATACAACTATCATCCAGATATATGCACCAACAACAAGAGCCAAAGAAGAAGAAATAGATGATTTCTACCAACTCTTACAGGCAAAGATAGATCGAACATGCAGTCAAGATGCATTGATAATAATGGGTGACTGGAATGCAAAAGTTGGGAACAGAGAAGAATCAGTAGTTGGAAAA
>NW_006400001.1:3935687-3957731 GCF_000299155.1 Elephantulus edwardii
CTGTTGTACATAGGGTCACTATGAGTTGCAAACGACTCAATGGCACATAACAACAACATAATTACACTACAAATCACAACTTATATTAAAAACACTTCAGAAAACACACAATGGGTTTTTTATAAATTTATAATCTAACAGGCTGGGAACAATTTATATCTTTTAGTGTGATGAGGGTTTTAGCCAGTATATTTCAGGAAGAAAGAGAAAGAATGGTTGAAGTAATTGGACAAGTCAGTTCTCATTGAAGATACTGTTAATTGCCATGAAGTCCAGTCGGACTCAAATTATTATTGTTGTGCTCCATCGAGTTGGAACCAACCCATTGTTGACCTTCACCAGACAAATGAGATAACCTTGCTTAGTGAACGTGAGGAGGACTTGAAGTACTTGCTCTAGGAGGTTAAACCCTGCAGCCTTCAAAATGGATTACATCTCAGCATCAAGAAAACAAAAATCATCACATCTGGACCAATAAGCAACATTATGAGGAATGGATAAAGGATTAAGGCTGTCAACAACTTCATTTTACTTGAATTCCCTATCAGTAGACTTGGTGCCAGCATTCAGGAGATCATGAAATGTATTTGCACTTGGAAATTTTGGAGTCAGGGATCTCTCCAAATTACTGACGAATATTGATGTCATTTTCAAAACAAAGGTGCACCTTTCTCTTTCAGGCAATGGCAGCTTCAATCCTTGCTATGTATCTGAGAACCGGACAAAGCCTAAAGATGACAGAAAGAATTGATGTCTCAGAACTGTGATATTGGAGAAGAATGCAAAAGATCTTATGGACTACCAAAGAACAAACACATCTATCTTGGAGAAAGTGTGGCCAGAGTTTTCCTTGGAGAAGATAATAAAGCTTCATCTTATGATATTTTGAGCATGCTGCCAGGAGAGGTTATTCCTTGGAAAAGGACATCATATTTGGAAATGTAGGCAGGCAACAAAATAGAGGAAGACCTTCAACCATGTGGGTTCATTCTGTGACTGGGGTAATGGTCTTAAGTATCAGAGATTGTGAGGATGGCACAAGATACGGCTGTGTTTAAATTGGTTGGCCATGTAGTCTCTATAAATCATACTCAATTCTATGGCATTTAACAATAATAACAAAAACTAATATGTTGCCCCATTTATTGAGGATCAGTGATGTCATTTTGAAAACTAAGGTGTGCCTCATACAGACAATACTCTTTTTACTCACTTGTTATATATCTGAGAGCTGGACAGTGACTAAGCATGACAGAAGAATTGATGCCTTTGAACTGTGATGTTGAAGAGTGCTGAATATCCTACAGACTGTCAAAAGAGCAAAGAGCTATGTCTTTGAGAAGGTGTAGCCTGAGTGCTTCTTTTTGAAGGCAAAGATGATGGAACTTCATCACACATACTGAGGACATGTTGCTAGAAGACATTATTCCTTGGAGAAAGACATAATATCTGGAAAGGTGGAGGGACAGCAAAGGAAAGGAAGACTGTCAAACAAATAGATTGACCAAGTGACTTCCACAATGAGCCTGAGTGTGTCAGAGATTGTGAGAATGGCACAGGATAGGACAAGGTTCAGATTTGTTGTTCATAAAGCTGCTATGAGTCATACTGGACTCTGCAGCACCTATCAACAACTAATGAGTTTTAATTAACTTTATGTGATAGATTCCATTTTTGTTTGCTTTTGTTTGTGATGCTAATGGTTTTCATACAGATTTAAATATTAGTCTCAGCAAATCTTATATCATTTTATAGTCTTTGTATTCATCATATGACATAATCATTATGTCATATAATCTTTGATATCTACTTTAAATGGATAAGACCTTTACTAACATAATCACATCTTTTTGTTGTTGTGTACTGTAGAGTTCAAAAGGACCCATTGGTGACCCTCTGTTGGGTTTTCAGAGGCAGTTAATTGCATGAAAGGAGTTTGCCCATCCCTCTCCCACAGAGCAGCTGTTACTCTCGAACCATGTGCCTTCATGGCTGCAGTGCAGCTTCTTGCCACTAGGCCACCAGAGCTCTGTACACATCTTTGTTTAATGGAATATAAAAGAAAAAAAAAAGCTGACAGGTCAATGAGTATAATATTGATTACAAAGATAAAAACTGCCAGGAGTTTAGGATGGATTCAAGAGAAGCTGTGGCTTCAGGGATATCAGTGCTGATGACAAATGGATCTTTGTTGAAAGCAGAGAATAAGAAAAGACTATCTATTTGTGGTATATTGACTATGGAAACGTATTTGTGTGTATCAGAGAAAACTATGGATTACATTGGGAAGAATGCAGAACACTTAATTGTACTAAAAAGAAATTTATATTTGGACAAAGAGGCCATTGTCCAAATAGAGCAAGTGAACACTGCATAGTTTAAAATCATGAAAGGTGTATCTCAGGACTGTGACTTTTCTAGATACCTATGGACAGCCAAGAGAAAGAACAGATTTGCCTTGGAATGGGTGCAGACAGAGTGCTCTTTGGAGGTAAGAATGATGAGGCTTCACCTCACATACTTTGGGCTTGTTGCTAGGAGGAGCTATTCCTTGGAGAGGAGTAAAATGTTGGGACAGGTGGAAGGTTAGCAAAGGAGAGAAAGACTCTCAACCAGGTGGACATGGTGACTGCTGCAATTGGCTTTCTGTGGTAGGAAGTGTGAGGATGGTGCAGGGCAGGACTAGGTTCAGATCTTTGATTTATAGGGTCACTTTGAGTCATACATGACTTGATGGCATCTAAGAACAGCAACAACATTCAATCTGTATGCTGAGCAAATTATTTGAGAAGATAGACTCTTTGAAAAATAATGTGGCATTAAGTTTGTAGGAATACTCATCAACAGCGTGCATTATACAGATGGCACAAATTTGCTGGCTGAAAGTGTGAAGGATTTGAGGTCTAGCTGCATGGGATTGAGGACTGCAGCCTATATTATGGATTACATCTCAACATCAAGATGGAAAAAATCCTTACTACCAGGCTAATAGTAAACATCATGATAAATGAAGAAAGATTGAAATTGTCAACAATTTCATCTTGTTTGGGTCCACAATCCTTGGTAACAGAAGTCAGTACAGCAGGAGGCATCATGCTTGGATAGGAGGAGGGACAGTGAAGTAGAGGAAGACCCTCAGCCAGGTGGGTTGACATGGTAACTGCGGCAATGAGTTTAAGTGTGTCAGAGATTGTGATGATGGCATGCTTATTAGTGGGGTTGCTATGAGTCATAGTCACCTTGATGGTACCTGATAACAGCAAACATTACACTTGGGAAGGTCTGCTGGCAGTGACTGCTCTAGATTACTGAAGAACAGTAATGTTAGTTTGAAGACTAATGATCATCTGATTCCAGCCACATTCTTTTCAGTCACTCACTAAGCATCTGAAAGCTGGACAATGAGTAAGTAGGACAGGAGAAGAATGGATTCCTTTGAGCTGTGGAGTTGTAGAGCAGTGCTGACTATCCCACTGACTTGCAAAAGAACAGAGATATATATTGGAGAAAGTGAAAGCACAGTGCTGCTTCGAGGCAAGGATGGTGGGGTTTCAGTTCACATACTTCATGCGTGTTCTTATAAAAAGCTATTTGTAATAGCTTGCATCCAGAAACCCTACGAACCTGGAGAAAGGATAAAAGTCGCGCAAGTGTTGAGGACTTTTGCTCATATGGTCTCTATGAGTCACCTACAACTTGATGGCACTTAACAACAACAACAACATAGTGAGAGATCAGTGGCCTAAAGGACATAAAGTAATGCTACCAAGCCAAAGGTGGGTGACTTTAATCCGTGGCTCTCAGGCCTGTTTTTAATTGTTTTTGGTCAAACATACTTCTAGGTCATATAGCTCTGGTATGTCCACTTGCTGTATAGAGGTAACTTATGGTTGCAGTGAAGCTGAACATTGTGACACTGATGTGTTAAATGTGATAATGGTTACCCATTGTGGACAGTGTTTGGAGGAGCTCCCCAATTAAAACAAGTTTAGAAGCAGGAATGGCATCCACTTCCATAATAGCTTGCCTCCAGAAACCCTATGAACCTGGAGAAAGGATGAAAGTCAGAAAAGTGTTGAGGACTTTTGTTCATAGGATCACTAGGAGTTGCCTATGACTCAATGGCACTTAAAAACAATAACATTGATTGGAAAGGGAGTACATGCTTGGAAAAGTGGAGGGCCAACAAATGAGAGGAAGACCTCCCAGGACATGGATTTGTACAAAGCCTGTGGCAATGGGCTTAAATGTTTCAGAGATAGTAAGTATGATGCAGGATAAGACAGGATGCAAGTCTGTTGTTCATACAGTTACTATGAGTCATATCCAATCCATGGTACTTAATAACAAAAACATCTTAGTTGAATAGCAAGTGGGATCTTCAAAGCTTGTGAGCAGCCATCTATTCTCCAGTCTCCACTAAATAAGAATGAAAGAAATTAGTTACACAGAACAAATTATTCCATAGTACTAATGAACCTTGTGAACCTCATTCTCCAAATCTTGAAATCAGAATTAGATGAAGCCAAGCCACCATTGCTGACTACTCTTAAAGTGATCACAGTAGAGGTTTTTGGACAGACTGGGAGATAATTGTGGAACAAAGTCAGGCTTCCAGGTCTGACAGAATTGGTGAAACTCCTGTGTCTGTTTTCCTTTGTCACCCTTTGAGATTAGAACTGAACTTCCATTTCTGGTACAACAGACCTGTAATGTGAACAGAAAGGTAAAGGAAATGGAGATACAAAATGGAAGGTAAGATTTGCCCATGATTAAGCTCAGAAAGAGAAACAATGAATAGAAACAACCAGCACAAGGAAAAAGCATATTGTTACAATGTAAGTATTGTAATTAACATCGCAAGATAAAATATGTATGAATGCTTGATTGGAAAACCAATCTACTCTCTCAAGTCAAATCACAATACACCTTAAAAAAAATAGCTGTGAGAGAATAATACACCCATGAAATTTTTCAAAGCAAAATGAAGGAGTCAGTGTATTTACATAAAGGAAATAACAAGACTTCTACTCTGTTGTGAATAAGGCTGAAAGACAATACAGCTCATTTCCAGTTGAACAAATAGCATCTCAGTATGATTAAGAGAGAATATATCTCCATGTAAAACATCAGCTGTTATTAGCTTGTAATATTAATTTCTAGGAACCATTTTGGTATAGTGGTTAACAGCTCAGCCAGTAACTCAGAAGTTGACTATTAGCACTAATTAGCTTCTAACTCATTTGATTTTTTAATGATTTTTTGCTTTGTTTTATTGCAGTTTTTGCTTTCATATTTTCTAAGAGGTGTATATGCATGCAAAGGTGAATGGGCAGCAAAAGAAAGGAAGACCTTCAAAGACATGGATTGATACAGTTTCTGTGGCAATGGACCTAAACATACAGGGATAACAAGGATTATGGTGGATAGGAGAGGACTCAGACATCCTCTTGTTCAAAGAGTCACCATGAGTCCTACTTTTATTTTACTTCTGTAACTTTATCTTTCAAATTTTTATTTTTACAAAGGGAAAATGAGGAAAAATTAAATTCCTCAAACTACAAATGAACCACCTACCCTTTTCTTCTTTTTACTCATCCTCGAAAACTATCAAGACCATTTTGTTCTGTTTGTACAATTTTCCTTAGGTCCTTTACTGGCTTATTTTGTTGAAAATAATGTCTTCCAAGTTCATTCATGCTGTGCCCTTGAGGGATATCCATGGCATGCAGGGTTTCCCAAATTTCTATACTTTTTGCCATATTACAATTTCCATTGTGTGTGTGTGTGTATGTCATTGTTGTTGATAAGTGCCACTGAGTCAATTGTGACTCATAGTGACCCTATATATAATAGCTCTGAACTCTGCCCTATCCTGACCTAGGCTTACTGACTCTGACACATCTACTCCATTACTTTAGATACTGTGTCAACCCAGAGTCTTCCTCTTCTACCCTGTCCCTCCACCCTCCCAACTATGATGTCCTTCTCCAAGGACTGATTCCTCTTGGCCACATGCCCAAACATGTGAGACAGAGCTTCAAACTCCTTGTCTCCAGGGAGAGACTTGGTTTCATCCTTTCCTGACAGATCTGTTTGTTCTCTTGGTGGTCCATGGTAAGTTCAATACTCTTCTCCAGTACCACACTCAAATGCATCAATAGTTTTGTCATCCTTAGACTTTGTCCAGCTCTCTGTTGCATAGAATGTAACTGCAAAGACCATGGCTCAGTTCAGACACACCTTAGTCTCTAGACTGACATCATTACTCTTTGTCACTTTGAAGAGGTCCCTGACAGCACATATCCCCAATTGATATTCATCTTTTTTTTTTTCTGATTACTGGTACCAAGAGTGTTGATTGTGGAGCTGAGCAAGCTAAAATTGTTAAAAACATCAATCTCCTCTCCATCTATTATGGTGCTGCCAATTGACCCAGTGATGAGAGTCTTTGTCTTCTTGATGTAGAGCTTCAATCTATATTGAAGATTATAGTCCTTGACCATCTGCATCAAATGTTGTACCTTCAGTTTCAGGCAAGCAAGATCATGTCATCTGCGTAACATAGGTTGTTGATGAGTCTTCTTCCAATCTTGATACCAGCTTCCTCCTCATAAAGCCCAGCCTCCCAAATGGTCTATTCTACATATAAATTGAAAAGGTATGAAGAAAGGACACATCCCTGATGCACTTCCTTCCTAATTTTGAATAAGGCATTGTTTCCTTGCTGTATTCTGAGGATTGCCTCCTTGTCCAAGTATTGGTTTCCTATAAGCACAATCAAGTGTTCAAGGATTCCCATTCTTCTCAAGGTTAATCACAACTTGCTGCGATCCACACAGTCAAAATACCTTTGCATAGTCAATGGAACATAAATAGACATTCTTCTGATACTCTTTGGTTTTGGCCGAGATGCATTTGAAATTGATAATAATGTATCTAGTGCCGTGGCCTCTTATAAACCTAATTTATATTTTTTTTTTATATTTCCCTGTGGATGTACTGTTTCAGTTGTTTTTGCACAATCTTCAGCAGAATTTTGCTAGATATTGGTGATATTGTTTGATAATTTCCACACTCTGTGAGGTCAGTTGGCCAGACAGTTATTGACCGAATGTCTTGGCATAACCTGGGGAGCAAGTCCGGGGTAGCATCTTTGTACTGAAATATGTCAGTTAAATATCATCAACTCTTTGGGCCTTGTTTTTTGCCAGTTCCTTCAGGCAGTCTGAACTTACTCCTTCATCACCATTTCCTGATGATCCTATGCAGTTTTTTAAAAAAATTCTTCTATGTCAGCAAATTCTTGGAAGCAAGAATAGCATCCACTTCCTAAACAACATGCCTCCAAGAACTCTATGAACTTTGATAAATGTTGATAGTTGTAGAGGGGCTTCAGACCTTTTTTTCACAGGATCACTGAGTCGTGCTTGATTCAAAGGCAATCAACACCACCAACAAAAATTACTTTGTGTACTTCTTCCCTCTTCTTTTAATGTTTCCTGGACCATTCAATATTCTGCCCTTAGCATCCTTAAATATTGCAACTCCAGGCTTGAATTTGTTCTTTAGTCCCTTTAGCTTGAAAAATGCTGACTGATTTCTTCCCTTCTGAATTTTCAACTCTAACCTCTGCACCTTTCATTATATTACTTGTTGTGTTTATACTAGTTTATTTACAAAATGCAAATATACTGTTTTTCACACCAATATTATTTTGTTTCAGCTTTCTGAGCTGCCCTTTGAAAACTTTTCTACATCTTCTTTTTTAAAATTAATTTTAATGAAAGTTTACAGAGACTTAGGTTTTCCATTCATTCACTGTTGCACTTTTCTCCCTGCCCACACCCTCCCCCCACAATTTGCTCTTCTATTTGAAAATTAAAGGAAAAATTCTTTCATTGTTATACAATTTTCCCCCAAATCCAAATTTAATAGAAAATTTAACAGAACAGCAAACATCAAATGCTGGTGAAGTTGCAGAGAAACTGGAACCCTTATTCACTGTTGGTGGGAATGTAAAATGGTGCAAACCACTATGGAAATCTGTATGGTGCACTCTCAGAAAGTTGCAAATAGAAATATAATTTGACCCAGTAATTCTACTACTGGGAATATACCCCAAAGAAACCCTAACTGCCACCCCAGCAGATATATGCACACCCGTGTTTTTTGTGGCTTTGCTCACAATAGTGAAGAGTTGGAAGCAACCCAAGTGCCCATCAACAAACGAATGGATAGAGAAGTTCTTGTATATTCACACAATGGAATACTGTGCTACATTTAAAAAAAAAGGAACTCATGAAATATTATGCAAAATAGGTGACCCTGTAGGACATTATGCTGAGTGAAATATCTCAGTCATAAAAGGACAAATATTGCATAGGGTCACTGTTGTAAAACAGGACTGACATTGGGGTTGAGAGAAGACTGAGAAAGGGGGGATAAATAACGTATACTGCATTGAAACAGATGAGTGAGAGAACTGCTTAAAAGGTTTAAAAGGTATATATGATTAGATACTCTTGTCATGACAGGAGCCCAGAATGAAGGCTGTTCATCTTTTTAACATCTTGATTTCTTCTCTTTGCTTTGGTTTCTTGGCACTCTAATGCAATACTCAGAATTTTTTCTGACATCTGTCTAGATCTTTTTGTCCTCCTCTGTTCAATGACCTTTTGCATTCTTCATGGACGGTATTCTTGATATCTTTCCACAGCTCATCTTGTCTTCATTCTTTAGTGTTGAAGGACTCAAACCTGTTCCTGAGATGGTTTTTAAGTTTAGGGGGGATAGACTCAAGGTTAAATTTTAATTCCTATAAATTTGATTTAACCTTCTTTAGCTTTAGTTTGAACTTGCATACCAATAATTGATGATGTGATCCACAATCAGCACCCTGCCTAGTTTTCACTCCTGATACTGAGCTTTTCAAATGATTCTTTTCACATATGTAATTTATCTCATTCTTGTGAATGCCATAAGGTAAAATTCATGTATATAGTCACCAGTTATGTTTTCTTAAAAGGTGTTTGCAATGAATACATCATTGACTGCACAAAATTCTCAGTCTATCTCCAGGCTCATTTCTGTCACCATGTCCCTTTCCCCCGCAAATACTAATCTTTCTTCCCTGTTCCCTCCCTCTGCATTCCAGTCACCCATTATCATGGACACATCTTGGTTGTATGTTTGGAGAATTTCTAACTGCAAAAGTTGGTAGAAAGCATCTATTTTTCTCCTTTTGGTCCATATTGTTGGCGCATGTATTTGAATGATAGTGGTATTCACTGGACTTCCCTGTATTCATATGGGTATTATCCTGGCTCTGAAAACATTGTATTTTAAGACAGATCTAAAAGTGACCTTTTTAACTATGAAAGTCACTTGTTTTTTTCCATCACCATTTCATCTCTGGCATAGTAGATCATATAATCATCTAATTCAAAATGTCCCAAGTCAATCCATCTCATTTCACCAATACCTAATATATCAATATTTATGTGTTCCATTTCCTTCTTAATGGTGTCCAATTCCCTATATTCATGTTTCTCACATTTGACATTCCAATATTTAATATCTGCTTATAACTGTTCCTCCTAGTTTGTGCTTCCAAGTTCAAAGAGTCAGTCTCAGGTGCTCTGCCTGCTGTTCTATTCTGAGTGTGCTCTATTGTACGTATGGTTTTCAAAAGCTTGAAATTTCAGATGTGAATGGCCAATCCTTCTTCCTAGTCTATCTTGATGTAGATGATCTGCTTTAGAACAATATCTGACTGACATGCATGCATAGATTGTTTTTACTGTTGTTAGATGCTGTCAAGTCTAGTAAAACTCACAGCAACCCTGTGAACAAAAGAACTGAACATGTTCTATCCTGCACCCTCTTCACACTTCCTGATAGATGAGAGCCCATTGTGGGAGTCACTGTGTCAATTCACCTGGGTGATGATCTTTTACTCCTTTGAAGACCCTCTACTTTTCCCAGCATCATGTACCTCTCCAAAGAACAGCCCTTCATAGCAACATGCCCAAAGTATGTAAGGGGAAGCCTCATCATTCTTGCTTCCAAAGATCACTCTAGCTGCACCCTTTCTAAGACATATCTGCTTGTTCTTTTGGCAATCCATGCAAAGTTCAGTGTGCTTCTCCAACACCATAGCTCAAAGGCATAAATTCTTTTGCTGTCATCCTTATGCTCTCAGATGCATAGCAAGTGATTGGAAGGAGCATGGCCTGAATCAGACACATCTTAGTTCTAAAACTGACATCATTACTCTTCAGTAATTTGTAGAGGTCCCTAACTGCAGATATTCCTAGCACAATGTATCTCCAATATCCTGACTTCTGGTATCAAGTATGATAATTAGACACACTCAACTAGGAGCACACACATATTCATATACACACATACACATTGTTATGTGCCATCAAGTTGTCTGTGACTTATAGCGAACATATGCACAACCTTTCTCTATCGTGTGCCAATTTTACTGTATCTGAGACAATCTACCCCCATTACCTCAGTCATTGAATTAATCCATCTCATTGAGGGTCTTTCCCTCTTGCATTGTACGTCCACCCTCTCAAGCATGACATCCCTCTCTGAGGACTGGTCCTGCCTTACAACATGTCCAAAATATGTCAGAGGAAGCTTCATAATCAATCAATCTGTCTCTCTCTCTCTCTCTCTCTCTGTCTCTCTCTCTCTCTCTCTCACACACACACACACACATATACATGTATGTGTACATATATATGCATATACTTGCACATCAGAACAGAGCAAGGAAATTGCATGGTTTAATATTGGGAAGTGTGTACACCAGTGATGTATCCTATCTCCATACCTTTTCAACCTGTATGCAGAATTATCCGAAAGGCTGGGCTCTATGAGAAGAAGTGTGGCATCAGGATTTGTGGAAGATTCATCAACAACGTGCGTTATGCAGATGACACAACCCTGCTTGCTGAAAATGAAAAGGACCTGAAGTGCTTGCTGCAGAAGGTCAAGGACTTCAGACTTCAATATGGATTGAGACTCGATATCAAGAAGACAAAGATTCTCACCACTGGGCCAATTGCCAGCATCAAGATGGATGGTGAAGAGATTGAGATTGTTAACAGCTTTAGTTTGCTTGGCTCCACAGCCAACACCCTTAACACCAGCAGCCAGGAAATTAAAAGAAATACTGCATGGTTCAAAATTAGGAAGGGCATATGCCAGGGATGAGTCCTGTCACCATACCTTCTCAACCTGTATGCAGAACAGATTATCTGGGAGGCTGGGCTCTATGAAGAGAAATGTGGTGCCAGAATTGGTGGACGATTTATCAACAATCTGTGTTATGCAGATGACACAACCCTGCTTGCTGAAACTGAGGAGGACTTGAAGTGCTTGCTGCAGAGGGTCAAAGACTGCAGCCTTCAATATGGATTGAGGCTCAATATAAAAAGGACAAAGATTCTCATCCCTGGGCCAATTGGCAGCATCAGGATGGATGGTGAAGAAATTAGGATTGTTCACAGCTTTGGTTTGCTTGGCTCCACAGTCAACACTCTTGGCACCAGCAGCCAGGAAATTAAAAGACATATTGCGAACTTCTAAGAAAACAAACAGATTCATCCAGAAGGTTAAACCGGTACGCTCCTTAGAGGCAAGGATTCTGAGGCTTCAACTGACATACTTTGGACATGTTTTAAGGAGGGACAGGTCCTTTGAGAGGGACATCATGATTGAAAGAGTGGAGGAACAGTGTAGGAGGGAAGACCGTCTATGAGGTGGATCGATTCATTGACCAGGGTAATCTGGATGGGTGTGTTGGAAACAGTGCAACTGGCACAGGGCAGGGCAGCATTTAGGGCTGTTGCACATAAGGTTGCAATTAGTGGCAAGAAACTTGACGGCAAATAACAGCAACAGTTGTGATGGGAAAGTCTGCTATTAGGGACCTTTCCAAAGTACTGAAGAGCAAAGTGACTAAGGAGTGTCTGATACAGGCAATCTCTTGTTATGCATCAGAGAGCTGGACAATGACTAGGGATGATAGAAGGAGAATTGATGCCTTTGAGCTGTGGAGCTGGAGAAGAGCATTGAATATACCATGAACCACTAAAAAAATGAACAGTTTCATCTGGGATAGGGTTAAACCAGGCTGCTCCTTAGAGACAAGGTTTAAGCAGCTTCGTTTAACATACTTTGGACATATTGAAAAGAGGGACCAATTCTTGGGGAGGGACATTATGCTTGGGAGGGTGGATGGACAGCTCAGGAGAGGAAGACCCTCTTGAGGTAGATTGATTCAGTGACTGGAGTAATGGGGATGAGTGTGTCAGAGACAGTGAGACTGGCACAGGACCGAGAAGGGTTTAGGGTTATTGTACATAGGATTGCTATGAATTGCAAGCGACTAGATGGTACATAACAACATATATGTATATCTACATATATATCTACGTATATATCTGTCTCTCTCTCTCTATCTATCTATCATTTATCTATCTATCTATCTATCTATCTATCATCTATCTATCTATCTATCTCATCTATCTATATTTATCTATATGTATCGCCACACCATAGTTTGTTTATCCAATCATCTGTTGATTGAAATATAGATTGTTTTAATCTCTTTTGTATTATAAATACTATTGACATGAAATATACCTGTAAGGTTGAGATGGTGTTTCACTGTTGTTTTGATCTATATTCCTCTAATTGGTAAAGAGATTTTGCTGGTATTGTGGATAAAATGTTAGACTTTTGCTAATCCTAAAGCCAGCATTTCAAATAACCAGGTAGTCTAGGTGAGAAAGATGGCAGTCTCTTGCAAATATGTGCAATTTCAGAAACCTTATGTACCATTACTATGCCTTGGAATAAACCCCCAGCCATAGATTTGGGTTTGGAACAGCTATTAAATACATTTTTATCTCACATATTTTGGGCATATTGTTAGGAGGGGTCTGTCTTTGGAAAAAGATATCTGTTGAACTTACCTTCAGAAGTCCAACATAATACACATCTTACTTCCAGGATTCCTTCATGAGGAAAAAATCTTATTAGATGGGGAAAAACTCAAGACTCAGAAGTGTAAATAGCTTGACAAAGCCACAATGCTAAGTGCAGTAGTCACTAAAATATATGTGTTCCTTTTAAGCTGTATTGTTATAGTAGCTGTACTCTTTAAAAAATTCATAGCAAGTTGTGTGCAATATTCAAAGTAGACTAGGGCATCAGTGGAAGAGAAACATGTATCACAGAAGTGTGGGACACATGCTCAGTTTCAGATGTTTTGACTTTTAAGGTAGTTATGCTGTGTACGGAAAGCTTCTCCATTCATACTTGTTTGTATTTCCATATGATAGCTTCTAGAAAGACTGCTTTGTTGAGGAGGCATATAAAAGAGCATTTTGTGTAGAGGGGGGAAAAAGCTTTAGAGTTGAATTGATAGAGTACAGAGGCAGCGTAATATACTACCTAACACAAGACATCGTGGTTAAACATAATGAATCCTTTCTTCCTTCCTCTTTATATACTAGCAAGCATAATGCTAACCTGATAAACTGGAACCCCTGCTCCTCCCATCCTCCAGCTTTTAAAGCAAGGGAAAACAAACAGTCTTTATAAATAAATTAAAATTCTAACTAAAAAGCTAATTATAAGTGTATTTGTTTTGTTGGAGGTGAGGCACATCTATTATCATAAAGATAATTAACTCAGTCTGACAGATCTAATAAAAGGACAAGTTTTGCACTGGCTTAGCCGGAAGCCGAAGGCAAGCAATTTTTATAATTACTAGTTATTGTAACTGGGCTCAGAGAAAATGGGCTGTGATATTTAAACAGTAATGTTCATTTGCATTTAGACTTGCCCTTTCTTCCCCACGCCCCCCCACCCCCGGAAAAGAATAAGTAAAAGACTGGATTAAGTACAAGAAATCTTAGATAAGGAAAATATTTTTAACAATATAAAAGCACCTAGAATTGGAAATCTCTTCACCTACAAATTGAGGCATTTCTTTGATCTGATAATTAATATCCTTACAAGGGAAATGTCTTAATAATTATTAGACAATGAAAGAACTTAGTTCAACTTTCCAATGCCTAGGAAGAAATTGTCCCACCAACATTGAAAAGTAAAACGGTTATGATGTGACCCACTTTCGTTCTCCCACTGCATGTTTATATCTACCATTGGTGATTTCTGGAATTGAGTGGCTTTCCAAAGGAATAGTACAATGGAGACCATTGTGAAGAGGTAAGTGAAGATAGTGACCATGAATTCAATGATTGCTAGTGTTAGAAACATAAGGAAATCAAACTAAAAGTAACAGGAAAAGGAGAGGAATGGTTTCTTTTATCACTTGGCAGCTGTTCCTTGACTAATGCTTATTCCAATATTTCACGCAAGGCTTTTTCCTGGAGCAAAACAAATTATCTTTTTTAAGAATGAAGTTTCTTTTGAGCCATTTCTATGAATTATCTAAATTACTGAAGAGCAATGGTGTCAGTGTGAAGACTAAGGTGTGCCTGATTCAGGTCTTTTTCATCACTAGCTATTCATCTGAGAGCTGGATAATGAATAAAGATGACAGAAGAAGAACTGATGGCTTTGAGCTGTGGTGTTGGAGCAGAGTTCTGACTATTCCATAAACTGTCAAAAAAATAAACACATATGTAGTAGGAAAAGTATCACCAGAGTTCTCCTTGGGGGCATGGATGATGCTGAAGCCTCATCTCACATACTTTGGACCTGTTGCTAAGAGAGGCTGTTCTTTGGAGAGGAACATCATGCTTGGAAAAGCGAGGGTTGGTAAAAGAGAAGACGCTCAATCAGATGGATTGACACAGTGCAGCAATGGACTCAAGTATGTCAATGATGATACAAAGGCACGAGACAGTACAGAGCTCAGACTTGTTCATAGGGTCACTGTGAAGCGTACTCCACTCGATGGCACCTACCAACAATACAAAGTCCATAGTGGGTAACGTGTGTAGTTGCTACTAAAGAGCAACAATTCAAATCTAAGAGTTTTTCCCTGAAAGAATGGTGGGAAATCTACTTCCTTAAAGATTTACTGTTTCAGAAAACTAATGAGGTTTCCTGTAAGTTGGAAATGACCTGGTGGCAAAGGGTTTCATTAAAGGTCTGACAACATAGCAAGTTACTACATTGACTGAAAACTTAAAGGTCAGTGATTAGAGTACATTAACCTCTCTGGGTAGAAAGATGTGTTCTCCTTTAAGGATTCATGGTCTCAGGAAAGCAATGCACAGAGTTATGAGTTGGAATCAACCTGACAGAAGTTTTCTTTCTGTTGTTATAATAAATAAATTATGGTGGAACAACCCCGCCAAAATTCAGCTAAAATTATCAACATGGCTACTAACCTAAAAGTCAGGAGTTCAATCCTGCCCTGCTGCTCCATGGGAGAACAAAGCTACAATCTGCTTCTGTAAAGATTTCAGCCCAGGAAAACCTACTGGACAGTTCTACTCTGTTCTAAAAGGTCACTATGAGTCAGAATCAGTTCAATGATGGTGTATTTGGTTTGGGGCATGGCATTAGCTCTGTAGACATAAGAAATAACCAGAATAGGATTTTAATATCTAAGAAACATTTTTACGCTAAAATATATTTTAGCAAACTGCACATTTTATTATGTTCTGCAAATACAGTGATAGAATCAGTTCTGTACATTTGGTTAACATGTTGTATCATTTCCTCATATAATACCCTGTCCAAGTGCCTGTTACTGAGGTAAATATTTAATCCATCAGCCTAAGTAATTACATTACCAGTACTTTAAATATACATATAAATACAGAGCGACAGAGTATATGGTAAATTTTCTTTTTCCTTGTGCCCTCAAAACCTTTCATTTTTTTCAACATTATTATACTTATTTTATTTCAAAATTTTTTTCCTTATTTCCTAGGGTGTAGCTGGGGAAGTAAGTCTCATAGACTCTCTCTTATTTTCACCTTTTCTCTTAAGAATTGTACTCTTGAAGGAGAAAATCAGCAAAAGAGGAATCCTTTGAAGGATGATGCATCTACGCTACTCTGCCACCCCTGCAAAAGCAGCATTATTTTTCTTCTCTCACCTCTGTTCTTATGTGTTCCTCTACTGCTTCCTACTCCAAGTCCTTTATTCTCTTGGTTTATGTAATAGTATATAAAATCATTATTCCAACCATTCTTGACATGTTGTTGTTATGTGCCGTCGAGTGTCTTGCGACTTATAGCGAGCCTGTCTGACATACTTTCGATATGTTGCAAGGAGGGATCAGTTCTCGGAGAGGGACGTCATACTTGGGAGGGTGGAGAGACAGCACAAGAGGGGAAGACCGTCTCAATGAGATGGATTGATTCAGTGACTGGGGTAATGGGGTTGGGTGTGTCAGAGACAGATTGGTACAAGACAGAACAGGGTTTAGGGATGTTGTACATAGGATCGCTATGAGTCACAAGTGACTTTACAGCACATAACAACAACAACAACAACAACAGGGCAAATATAAGTCTCTCCTGACACCCTTTTGGTAGCACAACAGAATAGGCAATGTCTTAAGGAGGTAAGAAAGAAGGAAGTCACCAGCAGAAACTTTGTCAACTTCTATTTCTCAAAACTTTAATCCCTGCAATTCTACTTGACTCATGTTAAAACTGGATAGATAATAAGAAAGCTGAGGGGCTCTGTGTATTTTTGTTCTTCTATATCTCCATCTGATATTTTCTAACTGCTGAAAAATTAAAGACTACTCATTACATGAATCAAAGACAAGAATCCACACCACTAGTTATACAATACCTGGAATGAGATGTCTGGGTAAGAGAAATAAAAAAAGGTTGTCACATTCCATGGCACAAATAGAATAGTTATCCAGGCAACTAATTCTTATTCTTTCCAGTCTTCTTATCAGCCCCCTATATCTGAAGTCAGAAATGGAGCTTTAAGATTTTATGTTAGTGAGGTAGTTGCTCTTCAAGCTTATGGATTTTCAAATAATTCATTTGTCCAGACACCTGTAAAGTAGAAACACTGGAATTGATTCTATAGTTTTTCAAGGTTCCATTCCAGGTCATTGCTAGTGTTACACAAGTGACAATGGAGCTTGAAAGATGGGAAACCCCTGATGGAATAGGTGTCTCCAACCTTTCTCCACATTTGGGTGTGCAGAGCGCATGCTTCATTTCTTGTGATTGCCTGGGGTCGCTGTGTAAAGGCAGAGTTCATCAGCTTGGAATTGAAACCAAATTGACTATTATTTATATAGTCCCGGGTAGGAGGACAGAGCTTTCTGAGGTAGGACGAAGTTGTTCTGAGATGAGAGGTGGGAGATCTTAGCACCCAGGGTTCACATCTTAGGCTTGCAAGCACAGCATAATAAAGAACAAATGAAATAAGATGACATAGAGTAGGTGGAGGCCAAAGTAAGTAGGACATTTCAATGAATAGATATTGCTGGGAGCCTTTATTTTAAAAACTAAGAAAACGGGAAAGTTGGTATAATCCATTGTCAGATTGTTTCAGGACAAGTTGTGACATTTGGTAAAAACTCTATTACAATCCCTGAGAGTGTGAAGTTAGATAAGAGTGGAAGTTGAAAGACTCATTGATGGGAAAAGAGAAGACCTGAAGTGATGAAAAATCCAAAATGGAAAAAAAAAATCCCACAGTTTTGGGTTTGCTTCACTGGTGTTTTATTTTACTCCCACTCAACGCAGAGTGTAAATGTTTGAGTTGGAACCTTAAATCAGGTAATGATAAAATAGAACTCAGAATGATCACATTTTCTAAAAATTTCATCCAAGAAAGCTTTTTAGTGAAACATTTAGCTGAAAGAATTTGAAAATGCAGTTGTTTATAATATTGTTATTTGCAGTTAAATTGATTATGACTTGTAGCAACTCTGTCAGTGATGGCTTTGAACTACGCTCTATCCTATGCCCTCTTTGTGCTGTCTCACCATCTCTGGAACACTTTGGCTCATTATTTTTATACTATTGTTGCTATTTGCAGTTAAGTTGATTATGACTCATAGCAATTCTATCATTGATGGCCTTGAACCATGTATCCTGTGCTGTCTTACCATCTCTGGCACACTTGAGCTCATTATTACAGTCACTGTGAAAATCCATTTCCTTAGGCTCTTCTTTTCTTCCACTGAGCCCCCACTTTTCTAAGCATGATGTCGTTTTCCAAGAATATAATCCTCTTTAGCCAAACAATAGAGAAGTGACTCACGGGAAAAGTTTTACCATGCTCACAGGTACAAAAAGACAAAGGCTGCGCCAAGATCGTTCGGGACCTCAGACCAAGAAGAAAAAAGAAAAAATGCTTTATAACATGCTCAAAGTAAATGAGAAAGAGTTCCATGATCCTTACCTCAAAGGAGACCCTACTTTCACATCCCAGCAAAAACATGTTTGTTCACTTGGTAGTCCATGGAATAGTCAATACTCTTTCCCAACACCACAACTCAAAGGTCTCCATTCTTCCCTTATGGCCCTTAGTTCACATATCAGATGTGTAGCAAGTACTTGAAAAGACCATGGCTTGGATCAGGTGTACCTTAGTCTTTAAACTGGCACCCTTGCTCTTTAGTACATTGCATAGATCCTTGATATAATATTTCCCCAAAGGTGCCTATATTATTATTGCAGTTGTGTGCCATCAAGTTGGAACTGACCATAGCTGACCCTCCAGGAGGTTGTCAGAGCAGGTAAATTGCATGCGAGGAGATCCTCATCCTTCACCCATGGAATAGCTTGTGGATATGAACTGCATGCTTTTGGGGTTGCAGTGCAGCTTCTTGTGACTAGAACACCTGTTGTTCTTGTTGTTATGTGCCATTGAGTAGCTTGCAACTCGTAGTGACCCTACGTACAACAGCCCTAAACTCTGCTCTGTCCTGTGCTAATCGCACTATCTCCGACACACCCATCCTGATTACCCCACTCACTGAATCAATCCACCTCATAGAGGGCCTTCCTCTCCTGTGCTGTGTCCCTCCTATCTCCCAAGCATGATGTCCCTATCCAAGGACCGGTCCCTTCTTACAACATGTCCAATGTATGTCAGAAGAAGCCTCAGAATCCTTGCTTCCAAGGAGCTGCCCAATTTAACCCTCTCCAGGATGAATCTGTTTGTTTTCCTAGCAGTACATGGTACCCTTAACACTTTTCTCCAGCACCACAGCTTAAAGGCATCAATTCTCCTTCTATCCTCCCTAGTCATTGTCCAAATCTCTGATGCATAACAAGTGATTGCAAAGACCATGGCCTGTATCAGACGCACCTTAGTCCCAGAGAGACACCACTGCTCTTCAGTACTTTGGAGAGGACCTCACAGCTGACTTTCCCATGGCAATGCGCCTTTTAATTTCCTGGCTACTGGTGCCAAGAGTGTTGTCTGTGGAGCCAAGCAAACTAAAGCTGTGAACAATCTCAATCTCTTCACCAACCATCCTGATGCTGCCAATTGGTCCAGTGGTAAGAATCTTTGTCTTTCTGACATTGAGCTTCAATCCATACTGAAGGCTACAGTCCTTGACCCTCTGCAGCAAGTGCTTCAGGCCATCCTCAGTTTCACCTGAGCTCCAGTAAATTAGTTCTTTCTCACTGTGACTCTCTGTACAACAAAACCACACATTGCCTGGTTTTGCACCATAACCCCGATCCTTTTTATGTTTGAGTATGTTGTTGCAGCCACTAATTCAATTCACCTTGTCAAGGCTCTTCATCTTTTACACTGACCTTTTCCTTCATAAACTATAATGCACTTCAATAGAGACTGGTTTCTGCCAATAACATGACAAAAGTACATGTGAGCAAGTATTTTCACCCTTGCTTCTAAGGACTATTCTGACAGTATGTCTTTTGAGATAGAGTTGTTAATCTTTCTGTTAATCTATAGTTCATTCAGTACTATTCAACAAAACTATTATTGATATTCATCACTATTTAAAAGGATGTGTGTTTCTCCTTCGAGGGCAGGATTTTGAAGCTCTGTCTCACATACTTTGCATACGTGGCCAGGAGAGACTGGTCCTTGGAGAAGGACATCACGCTTGGAAGGATGGAGAGAGCACAGGAGAGGAAAACCCTTAATGAGTGGGGAAATGGGGGTTGGTGTGGCAGAAATAGTGAAACTGGCTCGGATCAGTGCAGGGTTCAGAACTGCTGTACATAGGGTCACTATGGGCCACAGGCAACTCAGCTTTACAGAACAACAACAACTCACTTATGTTAAGCAGGAAGTGCTTCAAACCCTCTTTACCAGCAGCAAGATATTTTGTCTGAATATCAGAGGTTGTTAATCATGATGCTGAATTACTCTTCATATAGTCCAGTTTTTCCAGATTATTCACTCAACTTATAAATAACTATGATGAAAGGATACAATCCTAATATACACTTTTCCTGAGTTTAAGCAACATGGTATTTATTCCTTTTTTCTGACAAATTGTTTCTTGTTAGTCTATGTACCAAGGTTATGCAATTCTCTGTTATTCCCATTCTTCACAATACTATCCATATTTTTTTCTGATCCTCACAGTGGAACACTTTTGCATAGCCAGAAACCTACAGGCAAACATCACTCTATTATGCTATGCTTTCAGCTAAAATCCATCCAAGGTCAGCAAAGATATCTTTCAGTTCATGTCCACTGCTAAATTAGACTCGAGTTTTTAGAAGTTTCCCTGTACAAGTACAGCTCTAATCGTGTCTTGAGATGTTATTTCTTATTTCAATTGCAGTATAATGGGTGGGACTTCCTGGAAAGAGAGTTGATTGTTTCAAGTCTGACTCATTGTTGGAATCATTGTTAGAATCATTCACAAGAGGGGGAGGGCAACAATGCCTGCTTAAATGTAATAAGACTGTGTGATTTTATTATTAGCCATAATTCCTCTTCCAACAGGCCTCCTACACTAAGCTGTTCAGAATTAGTGTGCAATCTCTTTTTAGCTTTTATGTAGGTCAACTTGTGGGCCTTAAACGATTGACCGTGGCCCTTTAAAAAAATTCTCTGAGTTATGGAGAGTAATTAATCATAACAACAGATGCAAGATGTGTTGTTTCCTTGCTGAGAATAGCATGTTTTCTTTGCTTATGAATTGATCACTTAAACATTCCTCATAGGAATGTGTTGCCCCCTTCTAACTCAAACTGGTTTTATATTGCAGTTGTACTAATCCATCTGCAGGAAATTTCAGTGCACATTGATTTGTGGGATGCATAGATATTCATCTACTTGTGACAGAAAACTTAAAGAAGGGACAATTAATTAAGTCATCCTGAAGTTATTTTTCAAGAGTGTAACATAAATAGTGATTGGAAACCCCCTCAGGCTTTAGAGGTTTGATTTGGTTTGGATATTCATTGGAATTCTGAAAAGTAGAAATGAATTGAGAAGGAATAGTTTGCATCAGAAATGGACACAGTATACCTCTCATTTGAAGCACACCACAGTCAGCCTTCAGTTTGAAGGGCCGGGATGTTGATATGCATGCTTAGGCTATGTGAGAAGGTGAAGTCTTCCCTGTTTAATTACAAAGAGTCCATCGGAAAGTACAGCATTAGTGAAAGAGGAAGTCTCTGCATAACACATATTGGCACAGTGGCTTCAACAATGGACTCAGTTGTGAGGACGGCCCAAGAACAGGGCACTAGGAGTTAGAATAGACTCAACAGGATCAAGAAGAAACAACACAGAAAAATGATTTCCACTATAAGCCATCACATAACTGAAATACTACACAAAATGTTTTGATTATGTATACAGTTGAATAGATACTTATTCTCTTGTGCTAAATAGAAAGGAATGTTTACAGCCTGTTAAAATGATATTAGAGGATTTTTTAAAAACCCTCCAGACATGCCTACCAAAGTTTTTCCAAGAGGATTTTATAAGCAATTTAATGTAGAGTTTATCAGATTCTAAAAATTAACTATTTAGTAATGTAGTGAGTAGTACCTTTATAAGAAAAGTGACTCCCAATATATTTTTATAGCTAATCTTTATATATTGATG